>NW_028136512.1:1800000-2011000 GCF_964662115.1 Mustela nivalis | reverse complement strand
CTACAGACCATGAGGAGAACTTTCGGGATTTGAAAGAAGGGCGAGTGTGAGGCTCCTGCTCAAGTTTTTGTCTCGGGATATCGTGTCACTCATGGTCGTGGAATTTCTGGGTGACTTCATGGGAAATGGACGAGTCTTACTCTCTGGTGGTTTGGCCCCGTCCAAAGAGTTTGGGGTCATTCTGTGGGCTGGAAGAAGTCCGTTTTATTTTGTTGTTGTTGTTGTTTTCTTTTTTAACCTCAGGTGTCCCACCAAATGAGGGATTTCAGAGTAGAGCCCTAGGAGGGGCGACTGGACAATCAGAAATCTGGTTAAAAATTGGGGCCTAGGGACATGTCAAGCCCATTATGACATCTAATGGTCCAGCCACTGAGAGGACTTACTAGAGGACAGGACTCATGCTGAGGGTCACAATGGCGTGTGTATGCCCTCGTCGCACTCAAGAATGGGCGGGGCCTCAGGGTTTCTCCTACACTGATCGTTGGACAACGTGCCAACCACAAGGGTTCTTGCTATGGGTAAGGAGGAGTTCTGATTTCTGCAACAGACTCACCCCTGGGCAGTGATTGGAGATAAGGTCTCGGTTCTGAAGCCTGAAAACTGAGGTAGGGAAGAGATGATGACCTAAGGCCATGGCGGGTTTTATGTGCTCAGTGTGCGGTCAGCTTTCTGTGTGTTGGTCAGGAGGTCCGGGCTCAGGTTGTGTTCGACAGTGCATTAGTGCCCAGGGTTAGACTATATAATTTGGGTAAAGTCGAGTGCTGTGTAGGTTTACCCTCATTTAAGGTGCCTGGGCCAGCTCATGAGGCAATAATTTTTTTTTTCTAGAGGGCAGGCAGTGTGCTGCATTGTGGGTCCGGAATGCCAAACTTGAGGCTTTGGGGCCAGGAGTGTGAGGATGGAAGTCTGAGAAGACAAGCTAGACTTGGGTTTCAGGGCGAGGGCACGGCAGGTACCCCCTGCAGATCTGAACCAATATCTCATGCATCTGAAGTCAGGGCGAGGATCAGACGTTGGCTCAGGTGGGAGTTTCTGAGCATGACGGCCGCTTCATGAAGGGAGCGGAATCTCGAGACCATTGAGGTTTTCCCACGTTGGGAGTTGTGGGATGCCCCCTTCCAGGATTCCTTCTTCCGGACAATTGAGACCTGTTGGACAGCTCCAGGACATCCCATATGGAATGACTCCAGAGCACCGTTCGCGGATGGATGCCTGGGAAGCCCGCCTCGGCATTCCAATTGTCTCCTAGCAACAAGACAGTTTAGATCTGATGGCTCTGCGGGAGCAACCTCAGTGGCTGAGTTGAAATGGACTTTCCTGAGGATGTGTCCTAATGTGTTTTTGTGTCCATGAGGGCCTTGGAATGGGGCGGTGGCACCGGGCAACCTGAAGTACTTTCCTAAGCTTTGGACATGGCTCCCATGCACAGGTTTACTTGTGGAGACGAGATGAGTTCTGATGGGTGCCTCAGGAAAAACCCCTATGCTCGTATTGGAATCAGGCATTTGAGGACACATGCCTGTAACCCAAAGCAATGGATCCTATTATGGCCTAGGGTCCTGTCTGGTTCAATCTTCTTCTCTGGGACATCCATCTATGGTATGAGTGGAGGTCGATTATCAGCTGGTGTCAGACACCCCTTGTTTGTTCCGGGTGACCCACACTATTGGGATGGCCTAAGGTCGTTGGAGGTTTCTCCTAATTTGTACGAATTTTGGACCATGGAATGGGCAGAATTCCATGGATTGGTAGGCACAGTCCTAATGTGTGGCTCCAGGGGCCCAGCCTGGAGGGTGTGTGGCCCAAGACTTTGAGGACAGAAGTCTGAAAACACAAACTCAGCTTAGGTTTGGGGACGTAGGTATGGCAGGCCCGATCTACAAACCATGAGAAGAACTCTACAGGATATGAAGAAAGTGCGAGTCTGTGGCGATTGCTCAGGCTTTTGTCTCTGGATTTTGTATCAGTGATGGCCGTGGAATGTCGGGGAGGCCTCATGGGCCATGGACGAATCTTCCTCTCTGAGGATTTGGCCCGATTCCCAATTGCTTTTCGTCAATCTGTGGGATGGGAGGACTCATTTCAGTTTGTTACCTCAGGTGTCCCACAAAAGAGGAATTCCAAAGCAAAGCCGTGGGGAAGACTGAAGGGACAATCCGAACTATGGTTAAAAATTGGGGCCTAGGGGCATGGCAAGCCCAATATGCTATCTCTTCATCCAGCCACTGAGTGGCCTTACTTGAGGACTGGGCTCACCCTGAGGGTCACAATGTGTGTTTGTGACCAATGTGGCCCGCGAGCATGGGCGGGGCCTCATGGGCCACACTGGTTTCAACGACACTGAACGTTGGACAACATGCCAACCACAAGGTTTCTTGCCATGGGGAAGGAGTCTGATTTCTGCATCACCTTCAACATGGACTGTGATTGGAGATAAGGTCTAGGTTCTGAAACCTGAAAACCGAGGTTGGGAAGAGATGACGACCTAAGGCCATGGCGGCTCGATGTGCTCAGTGTGCGGCCAGCTGTCTGGGAGGGGCCAGGGGGTCCAGGCTCAGGCTGTGTCAGAAAGGGCATTAGTGCCCTGGTCAGCCTATGTATTTGGGGTACAGCCAAGGTCGGTGCAGGTTGATCCTCATTTGGGGTTACTGGGTAGCCCCAGAGGACAACGTTTTTTATCTGGAGGGCAGGCAGAGTGCTGCATTGTAGTTCTGGATTGCCAAACTGGAGGCCTTGTGGGCCAGTAGTCTGACGACAAAAGTCTGAGAACACAAGCTAGGCTTAGGTTTCTGGGTGAGGCCATGGCAGGCACAATCTACAGACCTGAATCGAGATCTCGTGCATCTGAAGTCAGGGCGAGGATCAGACGATCGCTCAGGTTGGAGTTTCTGTCCCTGATGGCCCCTTCATGAATGGGGGGGCATCACGAGGCCATGGGGGTTTTCCCATGATGGGAGTTGTGAGAAGCTCCAAACTGCAGAGAGTCTTCGGCAGGACAATTGAGACCTGTTGTTTGGCTCCAGGCCAATGATTCTGAGCAGGGTTCTAAGGATGGATGGCTGGGTAGCCCACCTCGCATTCCAATTGTCTCCTAGCAACAAGACAGTTTAGATCTCCTGGATCTGTGGGGAGCTACCGAGGATGCTGAGTTGAAATGCACACCCCTGGGCCTGGGTCCGAATGTGCTTTTGTGTCTATGGAGACCTTGGAATGAAGCGGTGGCTCTGGGGCCCTAAGGGTTCTCCTAAACAGAGGCTTTGACACAGCTCCAACGTGCAAGTTTCCCATGTGTAGATGAGATGTTTTCTGATGGGTGAGTCAAGAAACAGCTATATGCTGCTTTTGAAATCCAGGCCTCTGAGGAGAGATGCCTGGAAACCAAAACAATGGATCTGATTAGTGCCTAGGGGGCTGTTCTTTCCCTTTTACCTCTGAGGACATCTGTCTATGGGTCTGAGTGCAGGTAGGGGCTCATTTGGGCTCAGATTGCCCCTGTTTTTCCTGGGAAGCTACCACTATTCAGATATATCAGGGACTTTGGAGGTTTATCCTATTAGAAGGGTTGTGGCCATTGGAATGGCACACACAATTCCCTTGGAGAGGGCAAGTACAGTCCTCAGGTTTGGCTCCAGGGCCTGAGCCTGTAGGTTGTGTAGTCCAGCCCTTTTTGGACAGTTGTCTGAAAACACAAACTCGGCTTATGTTTCAGGTCATAGGTATGGCAGGACTGATCTACAGACCATGAGGAGAACTTTTCGGGATTTGAAAGAAGGGCGAGTGTGAGGCTCCGGCTCAAGTTTTTGTCTCGGGATATCGTGTCACTCATGGTCGTGTAATTTCTGGGTGACTTCTTGGGAAATGGACGAGTCTTACTCTCTGGTGGTTTGGCCCCGTCCAAAGAGTTTGCGGTCATTTGTGGGCTGGAAGAAGTCCGTTTTATTTTGTTGTTGTTGTTGTTTTCTTTTTTAACCTCAGGTGTCCCACCAAATGAGGGATTTCAGAGTAGAGCCCTAGGAGGGGCGACTGGACAATCAGAAATCTGGTTAAAAATTGGGGCCTAGGGACATGTCAAGCCCATTATGACATCTAATGGTCCAGCCACTGAGAGGACTTACTAGAGGACAGGACTCATGCTGAGGGTCACAATGCCTGTGTATGCCCTCGTCGCAGTCAAGAATGGGCGGGGCCTCAGGGTTTCTCCTACACTGATCGTTGGACAACGTGCCAACCACAAGGGTTCTTGCCATGGGTAAGGAGGAGTTCTGATTTCTGCATCAGACTCACCCCTGGGCAGTGATTGGAGATAAGGTCTCGGTTCTGAAGCCTGAAAACTGAGGTAGGGAAGAGATGATGACCTAAGGCCATGGCGGGTTTTATGTGCTGAGTGTGCGGTCAGCTTTCTGGGTGTTGGTCAGGAGGTCCGGGCTCAGGATGTGTTCGACAGTGCATTAGTGCCCAGGTTAGACTATATAATTTGGGTAAAGTCGAGTGCTGTGTAGGTATACCCCCATTTAAGGTGCCTGGGCAGCTCATGAGGCAATCATTTTTTTTCTAGAGGGCAGGCAGAGTGCTGCATTGTGGGTCTGGAATTGCCAAACTTGAGGGCTTTGGGGCCAGGAGTGTGAGGATGGAAGTCTGAGAAGACAAGCTAGACTTGGGTTTCAGGGCGAGGGCACGGCAGGGACCCCCTGCAGATCTGAACCAATATCTCATGCATCTGAAGTCAGGGCGAGGATCAGACGTTGGCTCAGGTGGGAGTTTCTGAGCATGACGGCCGCTTCATGAAGGGAGCGGAATCTCGAGACCATTGAGGTTTTCCCACGTTGGGAGTTGTGGGATGCCCCCTTCCTGGATTCCTTCTTCCTGACTATTGAGACCTGTTGGACAGCTCCAGGACATCCCATATGGTATGACTCCAGAGCACCGTTCGCGGATGGATGCCTGGGAAGCCCGCCTCGCATTCCAATTGTCTCCTAGCAACAAGACAGTTTAGATCTGATGGCTCTTCGGGAGCAACCTCGGTGGCTGAGTTGAAATGGACTTTCCTGAGGATGTGTCCTAATGTGTTTTTGTGTCCATGAGGGCCTTGGAATGGGGCGGTGGCACCGGCAACCTGAAGTACTTTCCTAAGCTTTGGACATGGCTCCCATGCACAGGTTTACTTGTGGAGACGAGATGAGTTCTGATGGGTGCCTCAGGAAAACCCCTATGCTCGTATTGGAATCAGGCTTTTGAGGACACATGCCTGTAACCCATAGCAATGGATCCTATTATGGCCCAGGGTCCTGTCTGGTTCAATCTTCTTCTCTGGGGACATCCATCTATGGTATGAGTGGAGGTCGATTATCAGCTGGTGTCAGACACCCCTTGTTTGTTCCGGGTGACCCACACTATTGGGATGGCCTAAGGGTCGTTGGAGGTTTCTCCTAATTTGTACAATTTTGGACCATGGAATGGGCAGAATTCCCATGGATTGGTAGGCACAGTCCTAATGTGTGGCTCCAGGGGCCCAGCCTGGTGGGTGTGTGGCCCAAGACTTTGAGGACAGAAGTCTGAAAACACAAACTCAGCTTAGGTTTGGGGACGTAGGTATGGCAGGCCCGATCTACACACCATGAGAAGAACTCTACAGGATATGAAGAAAGTGCGAGTCTGTGGCGATTGCTCAGGCTTTTGTCTCTGGATTTTGTATCAGTGATGGCCGTGGAATGTCGGGGAGGCCTCATGGGCCATGGACGAATCTTCCTCTCTGAGGATTTGGCCCGATTCCCAATTGCTTTTCGTCAATCTATGGGATGGGAGGACTCATTTCAGTTTTGTTACCTCAGGTGTCCCACCAAAAGAGGAATTCCAAAGCAAAGCCGTGGGGAAGACTGAAGGGACAATCCGAACTATGGTGAAAAATTGGGGCCTAGGGGCATGGCAAGCCCAATATGCTATCTCTTCATCCAGCCACTGAGTGGCCTTACTTGAGGACTGGGCTCAGCCTGAGGGTCGCAATGTGTGTTTGTGACCAATGTGGCCCGCGAGCATGGGCGGGGCCTCATGGGCCACACTGGTTTCAACGACACTGAACGTTGGACAACATGCCAACCACAAGGTTTCTTGCCATGGGGAAGGAGTTCTGATTTCTGCATCACCTTCAACATGGACTGTGATTGGAGATAAGGTCTAGGTTCTGAAACCTGAAAACCGAGGTTGGGAAGAGATGACGACCTAAGGCCATGGCGGCTCGATGTGCTCAGTGTGCGGCCAGCTGTCTGGGAGGGGCCAGGGGGTCCAGGCTCAGGCTGTGTCAGAAAGGGCATTAGTGCCCTGGTCAGCCTATGTATTTGGGGTACAGCCAAGGTCGGTGCAGGTTGATCCTCATTTGGGGTTACTGGGTAGCCCCAGAGGACAATGTTTTTTATCTGGAGGGCAGGCAGAGTGCTGCATTGTAGTTCTGGATTGCCAAACTGGAGGCCTTGTGGGCCAGTAGTCTGACGACAAAAGTCTGAGGACACAAGCTAGGCTTAGGTTTCTGGGTGAGGCCATGGCAGGCACAATCTACAGACCTGAATCGAGATCTCGTGCATCTGAAGTCAGGGCGAGGATCAGACGATCGCTCAGGTTGGAGTTTCTGTCCCTGATGGCCCCTTCATGAATGGGGGGGCATCACGAGGCCATGGGGGTTTTCCCATGATGGGAGTTGTGAGAAGCTCCAAACTGCAGAGAGTCTTCGGCAGGACAATTGAGACCTGTTGTTTGGCTCCAGGCCAATGATTCTGAGCAGGGTTCTAAGGATGGATGGCTGGGTAGCCCACCTCGCATTCCAATTGTCTCCTAGCAACAAGACAGTTTAGATCTCCTGGATCTGTGGGGAGCTACCGAGGATGCTGAGTTGAAATGCACACCCCTGGGGATGGGTCCGAATGTGCTTTTGTGTCTATGGAGACCTTGGAATGAAGCGGTGGCTCTGGGGCCCTAAAGGGTTCTCCTAAACAGAGGCTTTGACACAGCTCCAACGTGCAAGTTTCCCATGTGTAGATGAGATGTTTTCTGATGGGTGAAACAAGAAACAGCTATATGCTGCTTTTGAAATCCAGGCCTCTGAGGAGAGATGCCTGGAAACCAAAGCAATGGATCTGATTAGTGCCTAGGGGCCTGTTCTTTCATTTTTACCTCTGGGGACATCTGTCTATGGGTCTGAGTGCAGGTAGGGGCTCATTTGGGCTCAGATTGCCCCTGTTTTTCCTGGGATGCTACCACTATTGAGATATATCAGGGACTTTGGAGGTTTATCCTATTAGAAGGGTTGTGGCCATTGGAATGGGCACACACAATTCCCTTGGAGAGGGCACGTACAGTCCTCAGGTTTGGCTCCAGGGGCCTGAGCCTGTAGGTTGTGTAGTCCAGCCCTTTTTGGACAGTTGTCTGAAAACACTAACTCGGCTTATGTTTCAGGTCATAGGTATGGCAGGACTGATCTACAGACCATGAGGAGAACTTTTCGGGATTTGAAAGAAGGGCGAGTGTGAGGCTCCTGCTCAAGTTTTTGTCTCGGGATATCGTGTCACTCATGGTCGTGGAATTTCTGGGTGACTTCATGGGAAATGGACGAGTCTTACTCTCTGGTGGTTTGGCCCCGTCCAAAGAGTTTGGGGTCATTCTGTGGGCTGGAAGAAGTCCGTTTTATTTTGTTGTTGTTGTTGTTTTCTTTTTTAACCTCAGGTGTCCCACCAAATGAGGTATTTCAGAGTAGAGCCCTAGGAGGGGCGACTGGACAATCAGAAATCTGGTTAAAAATTGGGGCCTAGGGACATGTCAAGCCCATTATGACATCTAATGGTCCAGCCACTGAGAGGACTTACTAGAGGACAGGACTCATGCTGAGGGTCACAATGCGTGTGTATGCCCTCGTCGCACTCAAGAATGGGCGGGGCCTCAGGGTTTCTCCTACACTGATCGTTGGACAACGTGCCAACCACAAGGGTTCTTGCTATGGGTAAGGAGGAGTTCTGATTTCTGCAACAGACTCACCCCTGGGCAGTGATTGGAGATAAGGTCTCGGTTCTGAAGCCTGAAAACTGAGGTAGGGAAGAGATGATGACCTAAGGCCATGGCGGGTTTTATGTGCTCAGTGTGCGGTCAGCTTTCTGTGTGTTGGTCAGGAGGTCCGGGCTCAGGTTGTGTTCGACAGTGCATTAGTGCCCAGGTTAGACTATATAATTTGGGTAAAGTCGAGTGCTGTGTAGGTTTACCCTCATTTAAGGTGCCTGGGCAGCTCATGAGGCAATAATTTTTTTTTTCTAGAGGGCAGGCAGTGTGCTGCATTGTGGGTCCGGAATTGCCAAACTTGAGGGCTTTGGGGCCAGGAGTGTGAGGATGGAAGTCTGAGAAGACAAGCTAGACTTGGGTTTCAGGGCGAGGGCACGGCAGGTACCCCCTGCAGATCTGAACCAATATCTCATGCATCTGAAGTCAGGGCGAGGATCAGACGTTGGCTCAGGTGGGAGTTTCTGAGCATGACGGCCGCTTCATGAAGGGAGCGGAATCTCGAGACCATTGAGGTTTTCCCACGTTGGGAGTTGTGGGATGCCCCCTTCCAGGATTCCTTCTTCCGGACAATTGAGACCTGTTGGACAGCTCCAGGACATCCCATATGGAATGACTCCAGAGCACCGTTCGCGGATGGATGCCTGGGAAGCCCGCCTCGCATTCCAATTGTCTCCTAGCAACAAGACAGTTTAGATCTGATGGCTCTGCGGGAGCAACCTCAGTGGCTGAGTTGAAATGGACTTTCCTGAGGATGTGTCCTAATGTGTTTTTGTGTCCATGAGGGCCTTGGAATGGGGCGGTGGCACCGGCAACCTGAAGTACTTTCCTAAGCTTTGGACATGGCTCCCATGCACAGGTTTACTTGTGGAGACGAGATGAGTTCTGATGGGTGCCTCAGGAAAACCCCTATGCTCGTATTGGAATCAGGCTTTTGAGGACACATGCCTGTAACCCAAAGCAATGGATCCTATTATGGCCTAGGGTCCTGTCTGGTTCAATCTTCTTCTCTGGGGACATCCATCTATGGTATGAGTGGAGGTCGATTATCAGCTGGTGTCAGACACCCCTTGTTTGTTCCGGGTGACCCACACTATTGGGATGGCCTAAGGGTCGTTGGAGGTTTCTCCTAATTTGTACGATTTTGGACCATGGAATGGGCAGAATTCCCATGGATTGGTAGGCACAGTCCTAATGTGTGGCTCCAGGGGCCCAGCCTGGAGGGTGTGTGGCCCAAGACTTTGAGGACAGAAGTCTGAAAACACAAACTCAGCTTAGGTTTGGGGACGTAGGTATGGCAGGCCCGATCTACAAACCATGAGAAGAACTCTACAGGATATGAAGAAAGTGCGAGTCTGTGGCGATTGCTCAGGCTTTTGTCTCTGGATTTTGTATCAGTGATGGCCGTGGAATGTCGGGGAGGCCTCATGGGCCATGGACGAATCTTCCTCTCTGAGGATTTGGCCCGATTCCCAATTGCTTTTCGTCAATCTGTGGGATGGGAGGACTCATTTCAGTTTTGTTACCTCAGGTGTCCCACCAAAAGAGGAATTCCAAAGCAAAGCCGTGGGGAAGACTGAAGGGACAATCCGAACTATGGTTAAAAATTGGGGCCTAGGGGCATGGCAAGCCCAATATGCTATCTCTTCATCCAGCCACTGAGTGGCCTTACTTGAGGACTGGGCTCAGCCTGAGGGTCACAATGTGTGTTTGTGACCAATGTGGCCCGCGAGCATGGGCGGGGCCTCATGGGCCACACTGGTTTCAACGACACTGAACGTTGGACAACATGCCAACCACAAGGTTTCTTGCCATGGGGAAGGAGTTCTGATTTCTGCATCACCTTCAACATGGACTGTGATTGGAGATAAGGTCTAGGTTCTGAAACCTGAAAACCGAGGTTGGGAAGAGATGACGACCTAAGGCCATGGCGGCTCGATGTGCTCAGTGTGCGGCCAGCTGTCTGGGAGGGGCCAGGGGGTCCAGGCTCAGGCTGTGTCAGAAAGGGCATTAGTGCCCTGGTCAGCCTATGTATTTGGGGTACAGCCAAGGTCGGTGCAGGTTGATCCTCATTTGGGGTTACTGGGTAGCCCCAGAGGACAACGTTTTTTATCTGGAGGGCAGGCAGAGTGCTGCATTGTAGTTCTGGATTGCCAAACTGGAGGCCTTGTGGGCCAGTAGTCTGACGACAAAAGTCTGAGAACACAAGCTAGGCTTAGGTTTCTGGGTGAGGCCATGGCAGGCACAATCTACAGACCTGAATCGAGATCTCGTGCATCTGAAGTCAGGGCGAGGATCAGACGATCGCTCAGGTTGGAGTTTCTGTCCCTGATGGCCCCTTCATGAATGGGGGGGCATCACGAGGCCATGGGGGTTTTCCCATGATGGGAGTTGTGAGAAGCTCCAAACTGCAGAGAGTCTTCGGCAGGACAATTGAGACCTGTTGTTTGGCTCCAGGCCAATGATTCTGAGCAGGGTTCTAAGGATGGATGGCTGGGTAGCCCACCTCGCATTCCAATTGTCTCCTAGCAACAAGACAGTTTAGATCTCCTGGATCTGTGGGGAGCTACCGAGGATGCTGAGTTGAAATGCACACCCCTGGGGCTGGGTCCGAATGTGCTTTTGTGTCTATGGAGACCTTGGAATGAAGCGGTGGCTCTGGGGCCCTAAAGGGTTCTCCTAAACAGAGGCTTTGACACAGCTCCAACGTGCAAGTTTCCCATGTGTAGATGAGATGTTTTCTGATGGGTGAGTCAAGAAACAGCTATATGCTGCTTTTGAAATCCAGGCCTCTGAGGAGAGATGCCTGGAAACCAAAGCAATGGATCTGATTAGTGCCTAGGGGGCTGTTCTTTCCCTTTTACCTCTGAGGACATCTGTCTATGGGTCTGAGTGCAGGTAGGGGCTCATTTGGGCTCAGATTGCCCCTGTTTTTCCTGGGAAGCTACCACTATTCAGATATATCAGGGACTTTGGAGGTTTATCCTATTAGAAGGGTTGTGGCCATTGGAATGGGCACACACAATTCCCTTGGAGAGGGCAAGTACAGTCCTCAGGTTTGGCTCCAGGGGCCTGAGCCTGTAGGTTGTGTAGTCCAGCCCTTTTTGGACAGTTGTCTGAAAACACAAACTCGGCTTATGTTTCAGGTCATAGGTATGGCAGGACTGATCTACAGACCATGAGGAGAACTTTTCGGGATTTGAAAGAAGGGCGAGTGTGAGGCTCCGGCTCAAGTTTTTGTCTCGGGATATCGTGTCACTCATGGTCGTGTAATTTCTGGGTGACTTCTTGGGAAATGGACGAGTCTTACTCTCTGGTGGTTTGGCCCCGTCCAAAGAGTTTGCGGTCATTTGTGGGCTGGAAGAAGTCCGTTTTATTTTGTTGTTGTTGTTGTTTTCTTTTTTAACCTCAGGTGTCCCACCAAATGAGGGATTTCAGAGTAGAGCCCTAGGAGGGGCGAATGGACAATCAGAAATCTGGTTAAAAATTGGGGCCTAGGGACATGTCAAGCCCATTATGACATCTAATGGTCCAGCCACTGAGAGGACTTACTAGAGGACAGGACTCATGCTGAGGGTCACAATGCGTGTGTATGCCCTCGTCGCAGTCAAGAATGGGCGGGGCCTCAGGGTTTCTCCTACACTGATCGTTGGACAACGTGCCAACCACAAGGGTTCTTGCCATGGGTAAGGAGGAGTTCTGATTTCTGCATCAGACTCACCCCTGGGCAGTGATTGGAGATAAGGTCTCGGTTCTGAAGCCTGAAAACTGAGGTAGGGAAGAGATGATGACCTAAGGCCATGGCGGGTTTTATGTGCTGAGTGTGCGGTCAGCTTTCTGGGTGTTGGTCAGGAGGTCCGGGCTCAGGATGTGTTCGACAGTGCATTAGTGCCCAGGTTAGACTATATAATTTGGGTAAAGTCGAGTGCTGTGTAGGTATACCCCCATTTAAGGTGCCTGGGCAGCTCATGAGGCAATCATTTTTTTTCTAGAGGGCAGGCAGAGTGCTGCATTGTGGGTCTGGAATTGCCAAACTTGAGGGCTTTGGGGCCAGGAGTGTGAGGATGGAAGTCTGAGAAGACAAGCTAGATTTGGGTTTCAGGGCGAGGGCACGGCAGGGACCCCCTGCAGATCTGAACCAATATCTCATGCATCTGAAGTCAGGGCGAGGATCAGACGTTGGCTCAGGTGGGAGTTTCTGAGCATGACGGCCGCTTCATGAAGGGAGCGGAATCTCGAGACCATTGAGGTTTTCCCACGTTGGGAGTTGTGGGATGCCCCCTTCCTGGATTCCTTCTTCCTGACTATTGAGACCTGTTGGACAGCTCCAGGACATCCCATATGGTATGACTCCAGAGCACCGTTCGCGGATGGATGCCTGGGAAGCCCGCCTCGCATTCCAATTGTCTCCTAGCAACAAGACAGTTTAGATCTGATGGCTCTTCGGGAGCAACCTCGGTGGCTGAGTTGAAATGGACTTTCCTGAGGATGTGTCCTAATGTGTTTTTGTGTCCATGAGGGCCTTGGAATGGGGCGGTGGCACCGGCAACCTGAAGTACTTTCCTAAGCTTTGGACATGGCTCCCATGCACAGGTTTACTTGTGGAGACGAGATGAGTTCTGATGGGTGCCTCAGGAAAACCCCTATGCTCGTATTGGAATCAGGCTTTTGAGGACACATGCCTGTAACCCATAGCAATGGATCCTATTATGGCCCAGGGTCCTGTCTGGTTCAATCTTCTTCTCTGGGGACATCCATCTATGGTATGAGTGGAGGTCGATTATCAGCTGGTGTCAGACACCCCTTGTTTGTTCCGGGTGACCCACACTATTGGGATGGCCTAAGGGTCGTTGGAGGTTTCTCCTAATTTGTACGATTTTGGACCATGGAATGGGCAGAATTCCCATGGATTGGTAGGCACAGTCCTAATGTGTGGCTCCAGGGGCCCAGCCTGGTGGGTGTGTGGCCCAAGACTTTGAGGACAGAAGTCTGAAAACACAAACTCAGCTTAGGTTTGGGGACGTAGGTATGGCAGGCCCGATCTACACACCATGAGAAGAACTCTACAGGATATGAAGAAAGTGCGAGTCTGTGGCGATTGCTCAGGCTTTTGTCTCTGGATTTTGTATCAGTGATGGCCGTGGAATGTCGGGGAGGCCTCATGGGCCATGGACGAATCTTCCTCTCTGAGGATTTGGCCCGATTCCCAATTGCTTTTCGTCAATCTGTGGGATGGGAGGACTCATTTCAGTTTTGTTACCTCAGGTGTCCCACCAAAAGAGGAATTCCAAAGCAAAGCCGTGGGGAAGACTGAAGGGACAATCCGAACTATGGTTAAAAATTGGGGCCTAGGGGCATGGCAAGCCCAATATGCTATCTCTTCATCCAGCCACTGAGTGGCCTTACTTGAGGACTGGGCTCAGCCTGAGGGTCGCAATGTGTGTTTGTGACCAATGTGGCCCGCGAGCATGGGCGGGGCCTCATGGGCCACACTGGTTTCAACGACACTGAACGTTGGACAACATGCCAACCACAAGGTTTCTTGCCATGGGGAAGGAGTTCTGATTTCTGCATCACCTTCAACATGGACAGTGATTGGAGATAAGGTCTAGGTTCTGAAACCTGAAAACCGAGGTTGGGAAGAGATGACGACCTAAGGCCATGGCGGCTCGATGTGCTCAGTGTGCGGCCAGCTGTCTGGGAGGGGCCAGGGGGTCCAGGCTCAGGCTGTGTCAGAAAGGGCATTAGTGCCCTGGTCAGCCTATGTATTTGGGGTACAGCCAAGGTCGGTGCAGGTTGATCCTCATTTGGGGTTACTGGGTAGCCCCAGAGGACAATGTTTTTTATCTGGAGGGCAGGCAGAGTGCTGCATTGTAGTTCTGGATTGCCAAACTGGAGGCCTTGTGGGCCAGTAGTCTGACGACAAAAGTCTGAGGACACAAGCTAGGCTTAGGTTTCTGGGTGAGGCCATGGCAGGCACAATCTACAGACCTGAATCGAGATCTCGTGCATCTGAAGTCAGGGCGAGGATCAGACGATCGCTCAGGTTGGAGTTTCTGTCCCTGATGGCCCCTTCATGAATGGGGGGGCATCACGAGGCCATGGGGGTTTTCCCATGATGGGAGTTGTGAGAAGCTCCAAACTGCAGAGAGTCTTCGGCAGGACAATTGAGACCTGTTGTTTGGCTCCAGGCCAATGATTCTGAGCAGGGTTCTAAGGATGGATGGCTGGGTAGCCCACCTCGCATTCCAATTGTCTCCTAGCAACAAGACAGTTTAGATCTCCTGGATCTGTGGGGAGCTACCGAGGATGCTGAGTTGAAATGCACACCCCTGGGGATGGGTCCGAATGTGCTTTTGTGTCTATGGAGACCTTGGAATGAAGCGGTGGCTCTGGGGCCCTAAAGGGTTCTCCTAAACAGAGGCTTTGACACAGCTCCAACGTGCAAGTTTCCCATGTGTAGATGAGATGTTTTCTGATGGGTGAAACAAGAAACAGCTATATGCTGCTTTTGAAATCCAGGCCTCTGAGAAGAGATGCCTGGAAACCAAAGCAATGGATCTGATTAGTGCCTAGGGGCCTGTTCTTTCATTTTTACCTCTGGGGACATCTGTCTATGGGTCTGAGTGCAGGTAGGGGCTCATTTGGGCTCAGATTGCCCCTGTTTTTCCTGGGATGCTACCACTATTGAGATATATCAGGGACTTTGGAGGTTTATCCTATTAGAAGGGTTGTGGCCATTGGAATGGGCACACACAATTCCCTTGGAGAGGGCACGTACAGTCCTCAGGTTTGGCTCCAGGGGCCTGAGCCTGTAGGTTGTGTCGTCCAGCCCTTTTTGGACAGTTGTCTGAAAACACTAACTCGGCTTATGTTTCAGGTCATAGGTATGGCAGGACTGATCTACAGACCATGAGGAGAACTTTTCGGGATTTGAAAGAAGGGCGAGTGTGAGGCTCCTGCTCAAGTTTTTGTCTCGGGATATCGTGTCACTCATGGTCGTGGAATTTCTGGGTGACTTCATGGGAAATGGACGAGTCTTACTCTCTGGTGGTTTGGCCCCGTCCAAAGAGTTTGGGGTCATTCTGTGGGCTGGAAGAAGTCCGTTTTATTTTGTTGTTGTTGTTGTTTTCTTTTTTAACCTCAGGTGTCCCACCAAATGAAGGATTTCAGAGTAGAGCCCTAGGAGGGGCGACTGGACAATCAGAAATCTGGTTAAAAATTGGGGCCTAGGGACATGTCAAGCCCATTATGACATCTAATGGTCCAGCCACTGAGAGGACTTACTAGAGGACAGGACTCATGCTGAGGGTCACAATGCGTGTGTATGCCCTCGTCGCACTCAAGAATGGGCGGGGCCTCAGGGTTTCTCCTACACTGATCGTTGGACAACGTGCCAACCACAAGGGTTCTTGCTATGGGTAAGGAGGAGTTCTGATTTCTGCAACAGACTCACCCCTGGGCAGTGATTGGAGATAAGGTCTCGGTTCTGAAGCCTGAAAACTGAGGTAGGGAAGAGATGATGACCTAAGGCCATGGCGGGTTTTATGTGCTCAGTGTGCGGTCAGCTTTCTGTGTGTTGGTCAGGAGGTCCGGGCTCAGGTTGTGTTCGACAGTGCATTAGTGCCCAGGTTAGACTATATAATTTGGGTAAAGTCGAGTACTGTGTAGGTTTACCCTCATTTAAGGTGCCTGGGCAGCTCATGAGGCAATAATTTTTTTTTTCTAGAGGGCAGGCAGTGTGCTGCATTGTGGGTCCGGAATTGCCAAACTTGAGGGCTTTGGGGCCAGGAGTGTGAGGATGGAAGTCTGAGAAGACAAGCTAGACTTGGGTTTCAGGGCGAGGGCACGGCAGGTACCCCCTGCAGATCTGAACCAATATCTCATGCATCTGAAGTCAGGGCGAGGATCAGACGTTGGCTCAGGTGGGAGTTTCTGAGCATGACGGCCGCTTCATGAAGGGAGCGGAATCTCGAGACCATTGAGGTTTTCCCACGTTGGGAGTTGTGGGATGCCCCCTTCCAGGATTCCTTCTTCCGGACAATTGAGACCTGTTGGACAGCTCCAGGACATCCCATATGGAATGACTCCAGAGCACCGTTCGCGGATGGATGCCTGGGAAGCCCGCCTCGCATTCCAATTGTCTCCTAGCAACAAGACAGTTTAGATCTGATGGCTCTGCGGGAGCAACCTCAGTGGCTGAGTTGAAATGGACTTTCCTGAGGATGTGTCCTAATGTGTTTTTGTGTCCATGAGGGCCTTGGAATGGGGCGGTGGCACCGGCAACCTGAAGTACTTTCCTAAGCTTTGGACATGGCTCCCATGCACAGGTTTACTTGTGGAGACGAGATGAGTTCTGATGGGTGCCTCAGGAAAACCCCTATGCTCGTATTGGAATCAGGCATTTGAGGACACATGCCTGTAACCCAAAGCAATGGATCCTATTATGGCCTAGGGTCCTGTCTGGTTCAATCTTCTTCTCTGGGGACATCCATCTATGGTATGAGTGGAGTTCGATTATCAGCTGGTGTCAGACACCCCTTGTTTGTTCCGGGTGACCCACACTATTGGGATGGCCTAAGGGTCGTTGGAGGTTTCTCCTAATTTGTACGATTTTGGACCATGGAATGGGCAGAATTCCCATGGATTGGTAGGCACAGTCCTAATGTGTGGCTCCAGGGGCCCAGCCTGGAGGGTGTGTGGCCCAAGACTTTGAGGACAGAAGTCTGAAAACACAAACTCAGCTTTGGTTTGGGGACGTAGGTATGGCAGGCCCGATCTACAAACCATGAGAAGAACTCTACAGGATATGAAGAAAGTGCGAGTCTGTGGCGATTGCTCAGGCTTTTGTCTCTGGATTTTGTATCAGTGATGGCCGTGGAATTTCGGGGAGGCCTCATGGGCCATGGACGAATCTTCCTCTCTGAGGATTTGGCCAGATTCCCAATTGCTTTTCGTCAATCTGTGGGATGGAAGGACTCATTTCAGTTTTGTTACCTCAGGTGTCCCACCAAAAGAGGAATTCCAAAGCCAAGCCGTGGGGAAGACTGAAGGGACAACCCGAAGTATGGTTAAAAATTGGGGCCTAGGGGCATGGCAAGCCCAATATGCTATCTCTTCATCCAGCCACTGAGTGGCCTTACTTGAGGACTGGGCTCAGCCTGAGGGTCACAATGTGTGTTTGTGACCAATGTGGCCCGCGAGCATGGGCGGGGCCTCATGGGCCACACTGGTTTCAACGACACTGAACGTTGGACAACATGCCAACCACAAGGTTTCTTGCCATGGGGAAGGAGTTCTGATTTCTGCATCACCTTCAACATGGACAGTGATTGGAGATAAGGTCTAGGTTCTGAAACCTGAAAACCGAGGTTGGGAAGAGATGACGACCTAAGGCCATGGCGGCTCGATGTGCTCAGTGTGCGGCCAGCTGTCTGGGAGGGGCCAGGGGGTCCAGGCTCAGGCTGTGTCAGAAAGGGCATTAGTGCCCTGGTCAGCCTATGTATTTGGGGTACAGCCAAGGTCGGTGCAGGTTGATCCTCATTTGGGGTTACTGGGTAACCCCAGAGGACAATGTTTTTTATCTGGAGGGCAGGCAGAGTGCTGCATTGTAGTTCTGGATTGCCAAACTGGAGGGCTTGTGGGCCAGTAGTCTGACGACAAAAGTCTGAGAACACAAGCTAGGCTTAGGTTTCTGGGTGAGGCCATGGCAGGAACAATCTACAGACCTGAATCGAGATCTCGTGCATCTGAAGTCAGGGCGAGGATCAGACGATCGCTCAGGTTGGAGTTTCTGTCCCTGATGGCCCCTTCATGAATGGGGGGGCATCACGAGGCCATGGGGGTTTTCCCATGATGGGAGTTGTGAGAAGCTCCAAACTGCAGAGAGTCTTCGGCAGGACAATTGAGACCTGTTGTTTGGCTCCAGGCCAATGATTCTGAGCAGGGTTCTAAGGATGGATGGCTGGGTAGCCCACCTCGCATTCCAATTGTCTCCTAGCAACAAGACAGTTTAGATCTCCTGGATCTGTGGGGAGCTACCGAGGATGCTGAGTTGAAATGCACACCCCTGGGGCTGGGTCCGAATGTGCTTTTGTGTCTATGGAGACCTTGGAATGAAGCGGTGGCTCTGGGGCCCTAAAGGGTTCTCCTAAACAGAGGCTTTGACACAGCTCCAACGTGCAAGTTTCCCATGTGTAGATGAGATGTTTTCTGATGGGTGAGTCATGAGACAGCTATATGCTGCTTTTGAAATCCAGGCCTCTGAGGAGAGATGCCTGGAAACCAAAGCAATGGATCTGATTAGTGCCTAGGGGCCTGTTCTTTCCCTTTTACCTCTGAGGACATCTGTCTATGGGTCTGAGTGCAGGTAGGGGCTCATTTGGGCTCAGATTGCCCCTGTTTTTCCTGGGATGCTACCACTATTGAGATATATCAGGGATTTTGGAGGTTTATCCTATTAGAAGGGTTGTGGCCATTGGAATGGGCACACACAATTCCCTTGGAGAGGGCAAGTACAGTCCTCAGGTTTGGCTCCAGGGGCCTGAGCCTGTAGGTTGTGTCGTCCAGCCCTTTTTGGACAGTTGTCTGAAAACACAAACTCGGCTTATGTTTCAGGTCATAGGTATGGCAGGACTGATCTACAGACCATGAGGAGAACTTTTCGGGATTTGAAAGAAGGGCGAGTGTGAGGCTCCTGCTCAAGTTTTTGTCTCGGGATATCGTGTCACTCATGGTCGTGGAATTTCTGGGTGACTTCATGGGAAATGGACGAGTCTTACTCTCTGGTGGTTTGGCCCCGTCCAAAGAGTTTGGGGTCATTCTGTGGGCTGGAAGAAGTCCGTTTTATTTTGTTGTTGTTGTTGTTTTCTTTTTTAACCTCAGGTGTCCCAACAAATGAGGGATTTCAAAGTAGAGCCCTAGGAGGAGCGACTGGACAATCAGAAATCTGGTTAAAAATTGGGGCCTAGGGACATGTCAAGCCCATTATGACATCTAATGGTCCAGCCACTGAGAGGACTTACTAGAGGACAGGACTCATGCTGAGGGTCACAATGCGTGTGTATGCCCTCGTCGCAGTCAAGAATGGGCGGGGCCTCAGGGTTTCTCCTACACTGATCGTTGGACAACGTGCCAACCACAAGGGTTCTTGCCATGGGTAAGGAGGAGTTCTGATTTCTGCATCAGACTCACCCCTGGGCAGTGATTGGAGATAAGGTCTCGGTTCTGAAGCCTGAAAACTGAGGTAGGGAAGAGATGATGACCTAAGGCCATGGCGGGTTTTATGTGCTCAGTGTGCGGTCAGCTTTCTGGGTGTTGGTCAGGAGGTCCGGGCTCAGGATGTGTTCGACAGTGCATTAGTGCCCAGGTTAGACTATATAATTTGGGTAAAGTCGAGTGCTGTGTAGGTTTACCCCCATTTAAGGTGCCTGGGCAGCTCATGAGGCAATCATTTTTTTTCTAGAGGGCAGGCAGAGTGCTGCATTGTGGGTCTGGAATTGCCAAACTTGAGGGCTTTGGGGCCAGGAGTGTGAGGATGGAAGTCTGAGAAGACAAGCTAGACTTGGTTTTCAGGGCGAGGGCACGGCAGGGACCCCCTGCAGATCTGAACCAATATCTCATGCATCTGAAGTCAGGGCGAGGATCAGACGTTGGCTCAGGTGGGAGTTTCTGAGCATGACGGCCGCTTCATGAAGGGAGCGGAATCTCGAGACCATTGAGGTTTTCCCACGTTGGGAGTTGTGGGATGCCCCCTTCCAGGATTCCTTCTTCCGGACAATTGAGACCTGTTGGACAGCTCCAGGACATCCCATATGGTATGACTCCAGAGCACCGTTCGCGGATGGATGCCTGGGAAGCCCGCCTCGCATTCCAATTGTCTCCTAGCAACAAGACAGTTTAGATCTGATGGCTCTGCGGGAGCAACCTCGGTGGCTGAGTTGAAATGGACTTTCCTGAGGATGTGTCCTAATGTGTTTTTGTGTCCATGAGGGCCTTGGAATGGGGCGGTGGCACCGGCAACCTGAAGTACTTTCCTAAGCTTTGGACATGGCTCCCATGCACAGGTTTACTTGTGGAGACGAGATGAGTTCTGATGGGTGCCTCAGGAAAACCCCTATGCTCGTATTGGAATCAGGCTTTTGAGGACACATGCCTGTAACCCATAGCAATGGATCCTATTATGGCCTAGGGTCCTGTCTGGTTCAATCTTCTTCTCTGGGGACATCCATCTATGGTATGAGTGGAGGTCGATTATCAGCTGGTGTCAGACACCCCTTGTTTGTTCCGGGTGACCCACACTATTGGGAAGGCCTAAGGGTCGTTGGAGGTTTCTCCTAATTTGTACGATTTTGGACCATGGAATGGGCAGAATTCCCTAGGATTGGTAGGCACAGTCCTAATGTGTGGCTCCAGGGGCCCAGCCTGGAGGGTGTGTGGCCCAAGACTTTGAGGACAGAAGTCTGAAAACACAAACTCAGCTTAGGTTTGGGGACGTAGGTATGGCAGGCCCGATCTACAAACCATGAGAAGAACTCTACAGGATATGAAGAAAGTGCGAGTCTGTGGCGATTGCTCAGGCTTTTGTCTCTGGATTTTGTATCAGTGATGGCCGTGGAATGTCGGGGAGGCCTCATGGGCCATGGACGAATCTTCCTCTCTGAGGATTTGGCCCGATTCCCAATTGCTTTTCGTCAATCTGTGGGATGGGAGGACTCATTTCAGTTTTGTTACCTCAGGTGTCCCACCAAAAGAGGAATTCCAAAGCCAAGCCGTGGGGAAGACTGAAGGGACAACCCGAAGTATGGTTAAAAATTGGGGCCTAGGGGCATGGCAAGCCCAATATGCTATCTCTTCATCCAGCCACTGAGTGGCCTTACTTGAGGACTGGGCTCAGCCTGAGGGTCACAATGTGTGTTTGTGACCAATGTGGCCCGCGAGCATGGGCGGGGCCTCATGGGCCACACTGGTTTCAACGACACTGAACGTTGGACAACATGCCAACCACAAGGTTTCTTGCCATGGGGAAGGAGTTCTGATTTCTGCATCACCTTCAACATGGACAGTGATTGGAGATAAAGTCTAGGTTCTGAAACCTGAAAACCGAGGTTGGGAAGAGATGACGACCTAAGGCCATGGCGGCTCGAAGTGCTCAGTGTGCGGCTAGCTGTCTGGGAGGGGCCAGGGGGTCCAGGCTCAGGCTGTGTCAGAAAGGGCATTAGTGCCCTGGTCAGCCTATGTATTTGGGGTACAGCCAAGGTCGGTGCAGGTTGATCCTCATTTGGGGTTACTGGGTAGCCCCAGAGGACAATGTTTTTTATCTGGAGGGCAGGCAGAGTGCTGCATTGTAGTTCTGGATTGCCAAACTGGAGGCCTTGTGGGCCAGTAGTCTGACGACAAATGTCTGAGAACACAAGCTAGGCTTAGGTTTCCGGGTGAGGCCATGGCAGGCACAATCTACAGACCTGAATCGAGATCTCGTGCATCTGAAGTCAGGGCGAGGATCAGACGATCGCTCAGGTTGGAGTTTCTGTCCCTGATGGCCCCTTCATGAATGGGGGGGCATCACGAGGCCATGGGGGTTTTCCCATGATGGGAGTTGTGAGAAGCTCCAAACTGCAGAGAGTCTTCGGCAGGACAATTGAGACCTGTTGTTTGGCTCCAGGCCAATGATTCTGAGCAGGGTTCTAAGGATGGATGGCTGGGTAGCCCACCTCGCATTCCAATTGTCTCCTAGCAACAAGACAGTTTAGATCTCCTGGATCTGTGGGGAGCTACCGAGGATGCTGAGTTGAAATGCACACCCCTGGGGATGGGTCCGAATGTGCTTTTGTGTCTATGGAGACCTGGGAATGAAGCGGTGGCTCTGGGGCCCTAAAGGGTTCTCCTAAACAGAGGCTTTGACACAGCTCCAACGTGCAAGTTTCCCATGTGTACATGAGATGTTTTCTGATGGGTGAAACAAGAAACAGCTATATGCTGCTTTTGAAATCCAGGCCTCTGAGGAGAGATGCCTGGAAACCAAAGCAATGGATCTGATTAGTGCCTAGGGGCCTGTTCTTTCCTTTTTACCTCTGAGGACAACTGTCTATGGGTCTGAGTGCAGGTAGGGGCTCATTTGGGCTCAGATTGCCCCTGTTTTTCCTGGGAAGCTACCACTATTGAGATATATCAGGGACTTTGGAGGTTTATCCTATTAGAAGGGTTGTGGCCATTGGAATGGGCACACACAATTCCCTTGGAGAGGGCAAGTACAGTCCTCAGGTTTGGCTCCAGTGGCCTGAGCCTGTAGGTTGTGTAGTCCAGCCCTTTTTGGACAGTTGTCTGAAAACACAAACTCGGCTTATGTTTCAGGTCATAGGTATGGCAGGACAGATCTACAGACCATGAGGAGAACTTTTCGGGATTTGAAAGAAGGGCGAGTGTGAGGCTCCTGCTCAAGTTTTTGTCTCGGGATATCGTGTCACTCATGGTCGTGTAATTTCTGGGTGACTTCATGGGAAATGGACGAGTCTTACTCTCTGGTGGTTTGGCCCCGTCCAAAGAGTTTGGGTTCATTCTGTGGGCTGGAAGAAGTCCGTTTTATTTTGTTGTTGTTGTTGTTTTCTTTTTTAACCTCAGGTGTCCCACCAAATGAGGGATTTCAGAGTAGAGCCCTAGGAGGGGCGACTGGACAATCAGAAATCTGGTTAAAAATTGGGGCCTAGGGACATGTCAAGCCCATTATGACATCTAATGGTCCAGCCACTGAGAGGACTTACTAGAGGATAGGACTCATGCTGAGGGTCACAATGCGTGTGTATGCCCTCGACGCACTCAAGAATGGGCGGGGCCTCAGGGTTTCTCCTACACTGATCGTTGTACAACGTGCCAACCACAAGGGTTCTTGCCATGGGTAAGGAGGAGTTCTGATTTCTGCATCAGACTCACCCCTGGGGAGTGATTGGAGATAAGGTCTCGGTTCTGAAGCCTGAAAACTGAGGTAGGGAAGAGATGATGACCTAAGGCCATGGCGGGTTTTATGTGCTCAGTGTGCGGTCAGCTTTCTGGGTGTTGGTCATGAGGTCCGGGCTCAGGATGTGTTCGACAGTGCATTAGTGCCCAGGTTAGACTATATAATTTGGGTAAAGTCGAGTGCTGTGTAGGTTTACCCTCATTTAAGGTGCCTGGGCAGCTCATGAGGCAATAATTTTTTTCTCTAGAGGGCAGGCAGAGTGCTGCATTGTGGGTCCGGAATTGCCAAACTTCAGGGCTTTGGGGCCAGGAGTGTGAGGATGGAAGTCTGAGAAGACAAGCTAGACTTGGGTTTCAGGGCGATGGCACGGCAGGTACCCCCTGCAGATCTGAACCAATATCTCATGCATCTGAAGTCAGGGCGAGGATCAGACGTTGGCTCAGGTGGGAGTTTCTGAGCATGACGGCCGCTTCATGAAGGGAGCGGAATCTCGAGACCATTGAGGTTTTCCCACGTTGGGAGTTGTGGGATGCCCCCTTCCAGGATTCCTTCTTCCGGACAATTGAGACCTGTTGGACAGCTCCAGGACATCCCATATGGAATGACTCCAGAGCACCGTTCGCGGATGGATGCCTGGGAAGCCCGCCTCGCATTTCAATTGTCTCCTAGCAACAAGACAGTTTAGAACTGATTGTTCTGCAGGAGCAACCTCGGTGGCTGAGTTGAAATGGACTTTCCTGAGGATGTGTCCTAATGTGTTTTTGTGTCCATGAGGGCCTTGGAATGGGGCGGTGGCACCGGCAACCTGAAGTACTTTCCTAAGCTTTGGACATGGCTCCCATGCACAGGTTTACTTGTGGAGACGAGATGAGTTCTGATGGGTGCCTCAGGAAAACCCCTATGCTCGTATTGGAATCAGGCTTTTGAGGACACATGCCTGTAACCCATAGCAATGGATCCTATTATGGCCTAGGGTCCTGTCTGGTTCAATCTTCTTCTCTGGGGACATCCATCTATGGTATGAGTGGAGGTCGATTATCAGCTGGTGTCAGACACCCCTTGTTTGTTCCGGGTGACCCACACTATTGGGATGGCCTAAGGGTCGTTGGAGGTTTCTCCTAATTTGTACGATTTTGGACCATGGAATGGGCAGAATTCCCATGGATTGGTAGGCACAGTCCTAATGTGTGGCTCCAGGGGCCCAGCCTGGAGGGTGTGTGGCCCAAGACTTTGAGGACAGAAGTCTGAAAACACAAACTCAGCTTAGGTTTGGGGACGTAGGTATGGCAGGCCCGATCTACAAACCATGAGAAGAACTCTACAGGATATGAAGAAAGTGCGAGTCTGTGGCGATTGCTCAGGCTTTTGTCTCTGGATTTTGTATCAGTGATGGCCGTGGAATGTCGGGGAGGCCTCATGGGCCATGGACGAATCTTCCTCTCTGAGGATTTGGCCCGATTCCCAATTGCTTTTCGTCAATCTGTGGGATGGGAGGACTCATTTCAGTTTTGTTACCTCAGGTGTCCCACCAAAAGAGGAATTCCAAAGCCAAGCCGTGGGGAAGACTGAAGGGACAACCCGAAGTATGGTTAAAAATTGGGGCCTAGGGGCATGGCAAGCCCAATATGCTATCTCTTCATCCAGCCACTGAGTGGCCTTACTTGAGGACTGGGCTCCGCCTGAGGGTCACAATGTGTGTTTGTGACCAATGTGGCCCGCGAGCATGGGCGGGGCCTCATGGGCCACACTGGTTTCAACGACACTGAACGTTGGACAACATGCCAACCACAAGGTTTCTTGCCATGGGGAAGGAGTTCTGATTTCTGCATCACCTTCAACATGGACAGTGATTGGAGATAAGGTCTAGGTTCTGAAACCTGAAAACCGAGGTTGGGAAGAGATGACGACCTAAGGCCATGGCGGCTCGATGTGCTCAGTGTGCGGCCAGCTGTCTGGGAGGGGCCAGGGGGTCCAGGCTCAGGCTGTGTCAGAAAGGGCATTAGTGCCCTGGTCAGCCTATGTATTTGGGGTACAGCCAAGGTCGGTGCAGGTTGATCCTCATTTGGGGTTACTGGGTAGCCCCAGAGGACAATGTTTTTTATCTGGAGGGCAGGCAGAGTGCTGCATTGTAGTTCTGGATTGCCAAACTGGAGGCCTTGTGGGCCAGTAGTCTGACGACAAAAGTCTGAGGACACAAGCTAGGCTTAGGTTTCTGGGTGAGGCCATGGCAGGCACAATCTACAGACCTGAATCGAGATCTCGTGCATCTGAAGTCAGGGCGAGGATCAGACGATCGCTCAGGTTGGAGTTTCTGTCCCTGATGGCCCCTTCATGAATGGGGGGGCATCACGAGGCCATGGGGGTTTTCCCATGATGGGAGTTGTGAGAAGCTCCAAACTGCAGAGAGTCTTCGGCAGGACAATTGAGACCTGTTGTTTGGCTCCAGGCCAATGATTCTGAGCAGGGTTCTAAGGATGGATGGCTGGGTAGCCCAACTCGCGTTCCAATTGTCTCCTAGCAAAAAGACAGTTTAGATCTCCTGGATCTGTGGGGAGCTACCGAGGATGCTGAGTTGAAATGCACACCCCTGGGGATGGGTCCGAATGTGCTTTTGTGTCTATGGAGACCTTGGAATGAAGCGGTGGCTCTGGGGCCCTAAAGGGTTCTCCTAAACAGAGGCTTTGACACAGCTCCAACGTGCAAATTTCCCATGTGTAGATGAGATGTTTTCTGATGGGTGAAACAAGAAACAGCTATATGCTGCTTTTGAAATCCAGGCCTCCGAGGAGAGATGCCTGGAAACCAAAGCAATGGATCTGATTAGTGCCTAGGGGCCTGTTCTTTCATTTTTACCTCTGGGGATATCTGTCTATGGGTCTGAGTGCAGGTAGGGGCTCATTTGGGCTCAGATTGCCCCTGTTTTTCCTGGGAAGCTACCACTATTGAGATATATCAGAGATTTTGGAGGTTTATCCTATTAGAAGGGTTGTGGCCATTGGAATGGGCACACACAATTCCCTTGGAGAGGGCAAGTACAGTCCTCAGGTTTGGCTCCAGGGGCATGAGCCTGTAGGTTGTGTAGTCCAGCCCTTTTTGGACAGTTGTCTGAAAACACAAACTCGGCTTATGTTTCAGGTCATAGGTATGGCAGGACTGATCTACAGACCATGAGGAGAACTTTTCGGGATTTGAAAGAAGGGCGAGTGTGAGGCTCCTGCTCAAGTTTTTGTCTCGGGATATCGTGTAACTCATGGTCGTGGAATTTCTGGGTGACTTCATGGGAAATGGACGAGTCTTACTCTCTGGTGGTTTGGCCCCGTCCAAAGAGTTTGGGGTCATTCTGTGGGCTGGAAGAAGTCCGTTTTATTTTGTTGTTGTTGTTGTTTTCTTTTTTAACCTCAGGTGTCCCACCAAATGAGGGATTTCAGAGTAGAGCCCTAGGAGGGGCGACTGGACAATCAGAAATCTGGTTAAAAATTGGGGCCTAGGGACATGTCAAGCCCATTATGACATCTAATGGTCCAGCCACTGAGAGGACTTACTAGAGGACAGGACTCATGCTGAGGGTCACAATGCGTGTGTATGCCCTCGTCGCACTCAAGAATGGGCGGGGCCTCAGGGTTTCTCCTATACTGATCGTTGGACAACGTGCCAACCACAAGGATTCTTGCCATGGGTAAGGAGGAGTTCTGATTTCTGCATCAGACTCACCCCTGGGCAGTGATTGGAGATAAGGTCTCGGTTCTGAAGCCTGAAAACTGAGGTAGGGAAGAGATGATGACCTAAGGCCATGGCGGGTTTTATGTGCTCAGTGTGCGGTCAGCTTTCTGGGTGTTGGTCAGGAGGTCCGGGCTCAGGATGTGTTCGACAGTGCATTAGTGCCCAGGTTAGACTATATAATTTGGGTAAAGTCGAGTGCTGTGTAGGTTTACCCTCATTTAAGGTGCCTGGGCAGCTCATGAGGCAATAATTTTTTTCTCTAGAGGGCAGGCAGAGTGCTGCATTGTGGGTCCGGAATTGCCAAACTTGAGGGCTTTGGGGCCAGGAGTGTGAGGATGGAAGTCTGAGAAGACAAGCTAGACTTGGGTTTCAGGGCGAGGGCACGGCAGGTACCCCCTGCAGATCTGAACCAATATCTCATGCATCTGAAGTCAGGGCGAGGATCAGACGTTGGCTCAGGTGGGAGTTTCTGAGCATGACGGCCGCTTCATGAAGGGAGCGGAATCTCGAGACCATTGAGGTTTTCCCACGTTGGGAGTTGTGGGATGCCCCCTTCCAGGATTCCTTCTTCCGGACAATTGAGACCTGTTGGACAGCTCCAGGACATCCCATATGGAATGACTCCAGAGCACCGTTCGCGGATGGATGCCTGGGAAGCCCGCCTCGCATTCCAATTGTCTCCTAGCAACAAGACAGTTTAGATCTGATGGCTCTGCGGGAGCAACCTCGGTGGCTGAGTTGAAATGGACTTTCCTGAGGATGTGTCCTAATGTGTTTTTGTGTCCATGAGGGCCTTGGAATGGGGCGGTGGCACAGGCAACCTGAAGTACTTTCCTAA
Source organism: Mustela nivalis (assembly GCF_964662115.1). Lineage (NCBI taxonomy): Eukaryota > Metazoa > Chordata > Mammalia > Carnivora > Mustelidae > Mustela > Mustela nivalis. The sequence goes on along the minus strand of NW_028136512.1, from coordinate 1,983,455 downwards.
GCTTTGGACATGGCTCCCATGCACAGGTTTCCTTGTGGAGACGAGATGAGTTCTGATGGGTGCCTCAGGAAAACCCCTATGCTCGTATTGGAATCAGGCTTTTGAGGACACATGCCTGTAACCCATAGCAATGGATCCTATTATGGCCTAGGGTCCTGTCTGGTTCAATCTTCTTCTCTGGGGACATCCATCTATGGTATGAGTGGAGGTCGATTATCAGCTGGTGTCAGACACCCCTTGTTTGTTCCGGGTGACCCACACTATTGGGATGGCCTAAGGGTCGTTGGAGGTTTCTCCCAATTTGTACGATTTTGGACCATGGAATGGGCAGAATTCCCATGGATTGGTAGGCACAGTCCTAATGTGTGGCTCCAGGGGCCCAGCCTGGAGGGTGTGTGGCCCAAGACTTTGAGGACAGAAGTCTGAAAACACAAACTCAGCTTAGGTTTGGGGACGTAGGTATGGCAGGCCCGATCTACAAACCATGAGAAGAACTCTACAGGATATGAAGAAAGTGCGAGTCTGTGGCGATTGCTCAGGCTTTTGTCTCTGGATTTTGTATCAGTGATGGCCGTGGAATGTCGGGGAGGCCTCATGGGCCATGGACGAATCTTCCTCTCTGAGGATTTGGCCCGATTCCCAATTGCTTTTCGTCAATCTGTGGGATGGGAGGACTCATTTCAGTTTTGTTACCTCAGGTGTCCCACCAAAAGAGGAATTCCAAAGCCAAGCCGTGGGGAAGACTTAAGGGACAATCCGAACTATGGTTAAAAATTGGGGCCTAGGGGCATGGCAAGCCCAATATGCTATCTCTTCATCCAGCCACTGAGTGGCCTTACTTGAGGACTGGGCTCAGCCTGAGGGTCACAATGTGTGTTTGTGACCAATGTGGCCCGCGAGCATGGGCGGGGCCTCATGGGCCACACTGGTTTCAACGACACTGAACGTTGGACAACATGCCAACCACAAGGTTTCTTGCCATGGGGAAGGAGTTCTGATTTCTGCATCACCTTCAACATGGACAGTGATTGGAGATAAGGTCTAGGTTCTGAAACCTGAAAACCGAGGTTGGGAAGAGATGACGACCTAAGGCCATGGCGGCTCGATGTGCTCAGTGTGCGGCCAGCTGTCTGGGAGGGGCCAGGGGGTCCAGGCTCAGGCTGTGTCAGAAAGGGCATTAGTGCCCTGGTCAGCCTATGTATTTGGGGTACAGCCAAGGTCGGTGCAGGTTGATCCTCATTTGGGGTTACTGGGTAGCCCCAGAGGACAATGTTTTTTATCTGGAGGGCAGGCAGAGTGCTGCATTGTAGTTCTGGATTGCCAAACTGGAGGCCTTGTGGGCCAGTAGTCTGACGACAAAAGTCTGAGAACACAAGCTAGGCTTAGGTTTCTGGGTGAGGCCATGGCAGGCACAATCTACAGACCTGAATCGAGATCTCGTGCATCTGAAGTCAGGGCGAGGATCAGACGATCGCTCAGGTTGGAGTTTCTGTCCCTGATGGCTCCTTCATGAATGGGGGGGCATCACGAGGCCATGGGGGTTTTCCCATGATGGGAGTTGTGAGAAGCTCCAAACTGCAGAGAGTCTTCGGCAGGACAATTGAGACCTGTTGTTTGGCTCCAGGCCAATGATTCTGAGCAGGGTTCTAAGGATGGATGGCTGGGTAGCCCACCTCGCGTTCCAATTGTCTCCTAGCAACAAGACAGTTTAGATCTCCTGGATCTGTGGGGAGCTACCGAGGATGCTGAGTTGAAATGCACACCCCTGGGGATGGGTCCGAATGTGCTTTTGTGTCTATGGAGACCTTGGAATGAAGCGGTGGCACTGGGGCCCTAAAGGGTTCTCCTAAACAGAGGCTTTGACACAGCTCCAACGTGCAAGTTTTCCATGTGTAGATGAGATGTTTTCTGATGGGTGAAACAAGAAACAGCTCTATGCAGCTTTTGAAATCCAGGCCTCTGAGGAGAGATGCCTGGAAACCAAAGCAATGGATCTGATTAGTGCCTAGGGGCCTGTTCTTTCCTTTTTACCTCTGAGGACATCTGTCTATGGGTCTGAGTGCAGGTAGGGGCTCATTTGGGCTCAGATTGCCCCTGTTTTTCCTGGGAAGATACCACTATTGAGATATATCAGGGACTTTGGAGGTTTATCCTATTAGAAGGGTTGTGGCCATTGGAATGGGCACACACAATTCCCTTGGAGAGGGCAAGTACAGTCCTCAGGTTTGGCTCCAGGGGACTGAGCCTGTAGGTTGTGTCGTCCAGCCCTTTTTGGACAGTTGTCTGAAAACACAAACTCGGCTTATGTTTCAGGTCATAGGTATGGCAGGACAGATTTACAGACCATGAGGAGAACTTTTCGGGATTTGAAAGAAGGGCGAGTGTGAGGCTCCTGCTCAAGTTTTTGTCTCGGGATATCGTGTCACTCATGGTCGTGGAATTTCTGGGTGACTTCATGGGAAATGGACGAGTCTTACTCTCTGGTGGTTTGGCCCCGTCCAAAGAGTTTGGGTTCATTCTGTGGGCTGGAAGAAGACCGTTTTATTTTGTTGTTGTTGTTGTTGTTGTTGTTGTTGTTGTTTTCTTTTTTAACCTCAGGTGTCCCACCAAATGAGGGATTTCAGAGTAGAGCCCTAGGAGGGGCGACTGGACAATCAGAAATCTGGTTAAAATTTGGGGCCTAGGGACATGTCAAGCCCATTATGACATCTAATGGTCCAGCCACTGAGAGGACTTACTAGAGGACAGGACTCATGCTGAGGGTCACAATGCGTGTGTATGCCCTCGTCGCACTCAACAATGGGCGGGGCCTCAGGGTTTCTCCTACACTGATCTTGGGCAACGTGCCAACCACAAGGGTTCTTGCCATGGGTAAGGAGGAGTTCTGATTTCTGCATCAGACTCACCCCTGGGCAGTGATTGGAGATGAGGTCTCGGTTCTGAAGCCTGAAAACTGAGGTAGGGAAGAGATGATGACCTAAGGCCATGGCGGGTTTTATGTGCTCAGTGTGCGGTCAGCTTTCTGGGTGTTGGTCAGGAGGTCCGGGCTCAGGATGTGTTCGACAGTGCATTAGTGCCCAGGTTAGACTATATAATTTGGGTAAAGTCGAGTGCTGTGTAGGTTTACCCTCATTTAAGGTGCCTGGACAGCTCATGAGGCAATAATTTTTTTTTTTCTAGAGGGCAGGCAGAGTGCTGCATTGTGGGTCCGGAATTGCCAAACTTGAGGGCTTTGGGGCCAGGAGTGTGAGGATGGAAGTCTGAGAAGACAAGCTAGACTTGGGTTTCAGGGCGAGGGCACGGCGGGTACCCCCTGCAGATCTGAACCAATATCTCATGCATCTGAAGTCAGGGCGAGGATCAGACGTTGGCTCAGGTGGGAGTTTCTGAGCATGACGGCCGCTTCATGAAGGGAGCGGAATCTCGAGACCATTGAGGTTTTCCCACGTTGGGAGTTGTGGGATGCCCCCTTCCAGGATTCCTTCTTCCGGACAATTGAGACCTGTTGGACAGCTCCAGGACATCCCATATGGAATGACTCCAGCGCACCGTTCGCGGATGGATGCCTGGGAAGCCCGCCTCGCATTCCAATTGTCTCCTAGCAACAAGACAGTTTAGATCTGATGGCTCTGCGGGAGCAACCTCGGTGGCTGAGTTGAAATGGACTTTCCTGAGGATGTGTCCTAATGTGTTTTTGTGTCCATGAGGGCCTTGGAATGGGGCGGTGGCACCGGCAACCTGAAGTACTTTCCTAAGCTTTGGACATGGCTCCCATGCACAGGTTTCCTTGTGGAGACGAGATGAGTTCTGATGGGTGCCTCAGGAAAACCCCTATGCTCGTATTGGAATCAGGCTTTTGAGGACACATGCCTGTAACCCATAGCAATGGATCCTATTATGGCCTAGGGTCCTGTCTGGTTCAATCTTCTTCTCTGGGGACATCCATCTATGGTATGAGTGGAGGTCGATTATCAGCTGGTGTCAGACACCCCTTGTTTGTTCCGGGTGAACCACACTATTGGGATGGCATCAGGGTCGTTGGAGGTTTCTCCTAATTTGTACGATTTTGGACCATGGAATGGGCAGAATTCCCATGGATTGGTAGGCACAGTCCTAATGTGTGGCTCCAGGGGCCCAGCCTGGAGGGTGTGTGGCCCAAGACTTTGAGGACAGAAGTCTGAAAACACAAACTCAGCTTAGGTTTGGGGACGTAGGTATGGCAGGCCCGATCTACAAACCATGAGAAGAACTCTACAGGATATGAAGAAAGTGCGAGTCTGTGGCGATTGCTCAGGCTTTTGTCTCTGGATTTTGTATCAGTGATGGCCGTGGAATGTCGGGGAGGCCTCATGGGCCATGGACGAATCTTCCTCTCTGAGGATTTGGCCCGATTCCCAATTGCTTTTCGTCAATCTGTGGGATGGGAGGACTCATTTCAGTTTTGTTACCTCAGGTGTCCCACCAAAAGAGGAATTCCAAAGCCAAGCCGTGGGGAAGACTGAAGGGACAATCCGAACTATGGTTAAAAATTGGGGCCTAGGGGCATGGCAAGCCCCATATGCTATCTCTTCATCCAGCCACTGAGTGGCCTTACTTGAGGACTGGGCTCAGCCTGAGGGTCACAATGTGTGTTTGTGACCAATGTGGCCCGCGAGCATGGGCGGGGCCTCATGGGCCACACTGGTTTCAACGACACTGAACGTTGGACAACATGCCAACCACAAGGTTTCTTGCCATGGGGAAGGAGTTCTGATTTCTGCATCACCTTCAACATGGACAGTGATTGGAGATAAGGTCTAGGTTCTGAAACCTGAAAACCGAGGTTGGGAAGAGATGACGACCTAAGGCCATGGCGGCTCGATGTGCTCAGTGTGCGGCCAGCTGTCTGGGAGGGGCCAGGGGGTCCAGGCTCAGGCTGTGTCAGAAAGGGCATTAGTGCCCTGGTCAGCCTATGTATTTGGGGTACAGCCAAGGTCGGTGCAGGTTGATCCTCATTTGGGGTTACTGGGTAGCCCCAGAGGACAATGTTTTTTATCTGGAGGGCAGGCAGAGTGCTGCATTGTAGTTCTGGATTGCCAAACTGGAGGCCTTGTGGGCCAGTAGTCTGACGACAAAAGTCTGAGAACACAAGCTAGGCTTAGGTTTCTGGGTGAGGCCATGGCAGGCACAATCTACAGACCTGAATCGAGATCTCGTGCATCTGAAGTCAGGGCGAGGATCAGACGATCGCTCAGGTTGGAGTTTCTGTCCCTGATGGCCCCTTCATGAATGGGGGGGCATCACGAGGCCATGGGGGTTTTCCCATGATGGGAGTTGTGAGAAGCTCCAAACTGCAGAGAGTCTTCGGCAGGACAATTGAGACCTGTTGTTTGGCTCCAGGCCAATGATTCTGAGCAGGGTTCTAAGGATGGATGGCTGGGTAGCCCACCTCGCGTTCCAATTGTCTCCTAGCAACAAGACAGTTTAGATCTCCTGGATCTGTGGGGAGCTACCGAGGATGCTGAGTTGAAATGCACACCCCTGGGGATGGGTCCAAATGTGCTTTTGTGTCTATGGAGACCTTGGAATGAAGCGGTGGCACTGGGGCCCTAAAGGGTTCTCCTAAACAGAGGCTTTGACACAGCTCCAACGTGCAAGTTTTCCATGTGTAGATGAGATGTTTTCTGACGGGTGAAACAAGAAACAGCTATATGCTGCTTTTGAAATCCAGGCCTCTGAGGAGAGATGCCTGGAAACCAAAGCAATGGATCTGATTAGTGCCTAGGGGCCTGTTCTTTCCTTTTTACCTCTGAGGACATCTGTGTATGGGTCTGAGTGCAGGTAGGGGCTCATTTGGGCTCAGATTGCCCCTGTTTTTCCTGGGAAGCTACCACTATTGAGATATATCAGGGGCTTTGGAGGTTTATCCTATTAGAAGGGTTGTGGCCATTGGAATGGGCACACACAATTCCCTTGGAGAGGGCAAGTACAGTCCTCAGGTTTGGCTCCAGGGGCCTGAGCCTGTAGGTTGTGTCGTCCAGCCCTTTTTGGACAGTTGTCTGAAAACACAAACTCGGCTTATGTTTCAGGTCATAGGTATGGCAGGACTGATCTACAGACCATGAGGAGAACTTTTCGGGATTTGAAAGAAGGGCGAGTGTGAGGCTCCTGCTCAAGTTTTTGTCTCGGGATATCGTGTCACTCATGGTCGTGGAATTTCTGGGTGACTTCATGGGAAATGGACGAGTCTTACTCTCTGGTGGTGGCCCCGTCCAAAGAGTTTGGGTTCATTCTGTGGGCTGGAAGAAGTCCGTTTTATTTTGTTGTTGTTGTTTTCTTTTTTAACCTCAGGTGTCCCACCAAATGAGGGATTTCAGAGTAGAGCCCTAGGAGGGGTGACTGGACAATCAGAAATCTGGTTAAAATTGGGGCCTAGGGACATGTCAAGCCCATTATGACATCTAATGGTCCAGCCACTGAGAGGACTTACTAGAGGACAGGACTCATGCTGAGGGTCACAATGCGTGTGTATGCCCTCGTCGCACTCAAGAATGGGCGGGGCCTCAGGGTTTCTCCTACACTGATCGTTGGACAACGTGCCAACCACAAGGGTTCTTGCCATGGGTAAGGAGGAGTTCTGATTTCTGCATCAGACTCACCCCTGGGCAGTGATTGGAGATAAGGTCTCGGTTCAGAAGCCTGGAAACTGAGGTAGGGAAGAGATGATGACCTAAGGCCATGGCGGGTTTTATGTGCTCAGTGTGCGGTCAGCTTTCTGGGAGTTGGTCAGGAGGTCCGGGCTCAGGATGTGTTCGACAGTGCATTAGTGCCCAGGTTAGACTATATAATTTGGGTAAAGTCGAGTGCTGTGTAGGTTTATCTTCATTTAAGGTGCCTGGGCAGCTCATGAGGCAATAATTTTTTTTTTCTAGAGGGCAGGCAGAGTGCTGCATTGTGGGTCCGGAATTGCCAAACTTGAGGGCTTTGGGGCCAGGAGTGTGAGGATGGAAGTCTGAGAAGACAAGCTAGACTTGGGTTTCAGGGCGAGGGCACGGCAGGTACCCCCTGCAGATCTGAACCAATATCTCATGCATCTGAAGTCAGGGCGAGGATCAGACGTTGGCTCAGGTGGGAGTTTCTGAGCATGACGGCCGCTTCATGAAGGGAGCGGAATCTCGAGACCATTGAGGTTTTCCCACGTTGGGAGTTGTGGGATGCCCCCTTCCAGGATTCCTTCTTCCGGACAATTGAGACCTGTTGGACAGCTCCAGGACATCCCATATGGAATGACTCCAGAGCACCGTTCGCTGTTGGATGCCTGGGAAGCCCGACTCGCATTCAAATTGTCTCCTAGCAACAAGACAGTTTAGATCTGATGGCTCTGCGGGAGCAACCTGGTGGCTGAGTTGAAATGGACTTTCCTGAGGATGTGTCCTAAAGTGTTTTTGTGTCCATGAGGGCCTTGGAATGAGGCGGTGGAACCGTAAACCTGAAGTACTTTCCTAAGCTTTGGACATGGCTCCCATGCACAGGTTTACTTGTGGAGACGAGATGAGTTCTAATGGTTGCCTCAGGAAAACCCCTATGCTCGTATTGGAATCAGGCTTTTGAGGACACATGCCTGTAACCCATAGCAATGGATCCTATTATGGCCTAGGGTTCTGTCTGGTTCAATCTTCTTCTCTGGGGACATCCATCTATGGTATGAGTGGAGGTCGATTATCAGCTGGTGTCAGACACCCCTTGTTTGTTCCGGGTGACCCACACTATTGGGATGGCCTAAGGGTCGTTGGAGGTTTCTCCTAATTTGTACGATTTTGGACCATGGAATGGGCAGAATTCCCTAGGATTGGTAGGCACAGTCCTAATGTGTGGCTCCAGGGGCCCAGCCTGGAGGGTGTGTGGCCCAAGACTTTGAGGACAGAAGTCTGAAAACACAAACTCAGCTTAGGTTTGGGGACGTAGGTATGGCAGGCCCGATCTACAAACCATGAGAAGAACTCTACAGGATATGAAGAAAGTGCGAGTCTGTGGCGATTGCTCAGGCTTTTGTCTCTGGATTTTGTATCAGTGATGGCCGTGGAATGTCGGGGAGGCCTCATGGGCCATGGACGAATCTTCCTCTCTGAGGATTTGGCCCGATTCCCAATTGCTTTTCGTCAATCTGTGGGATGGGAGGACTCATTTCAGTTTTGTTACGTCAGGTGTCCCACCAAAAGAGAAATTCCAAAGCCAAGCCGTGGGGAAGACTGAAGGGACAACCCGAAGTATGGTTAAAAATTGGGGCCTAGGGGCATGGCAAGCCCAATATGCTATCTCTTCATCCAGCCACTGAGTGGCCTTACTTGAGGACTGGGCTCAGCCTGAGGGTCACAATGTGTGTTTGTGACCAATGTGGCCCGCGAGCATGGGCGGGGCCTCATGGGCCACACTGGTTTCAACGACACTGAACGTTGGACAACATGCCAACCACAAGGTTTCTTGCCATGGGGAAGGAGTTCTGATTTCTGCATCACCTTCAACATGGACAGTGATTGGAGATAAGGTCTAGGTTCTGAAACCTGAAAACCGAGGTTGGGAAGAGATGACGACCTAAGGCCATGGCGGCTCGATGTGCTCAGTGTGCGGCCAGCTGTCTGGGAGGGGCCAGGGGGTCCAGGCTCAGGCTGTGTCAGAAAGGGCATTAGTGCCCTGGTCAGCCTATGTATTTGGGGTACAGCCAAGGTCGGTGCAGGTTGATCCTCATTTGGGGTTACTGGGTAGCCCCAGAGGACAATGTTTTTTATCTGGAGGGCAGGCAGAGTGCTGCATTGTAGTTCTGGATTGCCAAACTGGAGGCCTTGTGGGCCAGTAGTCTGACGACAAAAGTCTGAGAACACAAGCTAGGCTTAGGTTTCTGGGTGAGGCCATGGCAGGCACAATCTACAGACCTGAATCGAGATCTCGTGCATCTGAAGTCAGGGCGAGGATCAGACGATCGCTCAGGTTGGAGTTTCTGTCCCTGATGGCCCCTTCATGAATGGGGGGCATCACGAGGCCATGGGGGTTTTCCCATGATGGGAGTTGTGAGAAGCTCCAAACTGCAGAGAGTCTTCGGCAGGACAATTGAGACCTGTTGTTTGGCTCCAGGCCAATGATTCTGAGCAGGGTTCTAAGGATGGATGGCTGGGTAGCCCACCTCGCGTTCCAATTGTCTCCTAGCAACAAGACAGTTTAGATCTCCTGGATCTGTGGGGAGCTACCGAGGATGCTGAGTTGAAATGCACACCCCTGGGGATGGGTCCGAATGTGCTTTTGTGTCTATGGAGACCTTGGAATGAAGCGGTGGCACTGGGGCCCTAAAGGGTTCTCCTAAACAGAGGCTTTGACACAGCTCCAACGTGCAAGTTTCCCATGTGTAGATGAGATGTTTTCTGATGGGTGAAACAAGAAACAGCTATATGCAGCTTTTGAAATCCAGGCCTCTGAGGAGAGATGCCTGGAAACCAAAGCAATGGATCTGATTAGTGCCTAGGGGCCTGTTCTTTCCTTTTTACCTCTGAGGACATCTGTCTATGGGTCTGAGTGCAGGTAGGGGCTCATTTGGGCTCAGATTGCCCCTGTTTTTCCTGGGAAGATACCACTATTGAGATATATCAGGGACTTTGGAGATTGATCCTATTAGAAGGGTTGTGGCCATTGGAATGGGCACACACAATTCCCTTGGAGAGGGCAAGTACAGTCCTCAGGTTTGGCTCGAGGGGCCTGAGCCTGTAGTTTGTGTCGTCCAGCCCTTTTTGGACAGTTGTCTGAAAACACAAACTCGGCTTATGTTTCAGGTCATAGGTATGGCAGGACAGATCTACAGACCATGAGGAGAACTTTTCGGGATTTGAAAGAAGGGCGAGTGAGAGGCTCCTGCTCAAGTTTTTGTCTCGGGATATCGTGTCACTCATGGTCGTGGAATTTCTGGGTGACTTCATGGGAAATGGACGAGTCTTACTCTCTGGTGGCTTGGCTCCGTCCAAAGAGTTTGGGTTCATTCTGTGGGCTGGAAGAATTCCGTTTTATTTTGTTGTTGTTGTTGTTGTTGTTGTTGTTGTTGTTTTCTTTTTTAACCTCAGGTGTCCCACCAAATGAGGGATTTCAGAGTAGAGCTTTAGGAGGGGCGACTGGACAATCAGAAATCTGGTTAAAATTTGGGGCCTAGGGACATGTCAAGCCCATTATGACATCTAATGGTCCAGCCACTGAGAGGACTTACTAGAGGACAGGACTCATGCTGAGGGTCACAATGCGTGTGTATGCCCTCGTCGCACTCAAGAATGGGCGGGGCCTCAGGGTTTCTCCTACACTGATCGTTGGACAACATGCCAACCACAAGGGTTCTTGCCATGGGTAAGGAGGAGTTCTGATTTCTGCATCAGACTCACCCCTGGGCAGTGATTGGAGATAAGGTCTCGGTTCTGAAGCCTGAAAACTGAGGTAGGGAAGAGATGATGACCTAAGGCCATGGCGGGTTTTATGTGCTCAGTGTGCGGTCAGCTTTCTGGGTGTTGGTCAGGAGGTCCGGGCTCAGGATGTGTTCGACAGTGCATTAGTGCCCAGGTTAGACTATATAATTTGGGTAAAGTCGAGTGCTGTGTAGGTTTACCCTCATTTAAGGTGCCTGGGCAGCTCATTAGGCAATAATTTTTTTCTCTAGAGGGCAGGCAGAGTGCTGCATTGTGGGTCCGGAATTGCCAAACTTGAGGGCTTTGGGGCCAGGAGTGTGAGGATGGAAGTCTGAGAAGACAAGCTAGACTTGGGTTTCAGGGCGAGGGCACGGCAGGTACCCCCTGCAGATCTGAACCAATATCTCATGCATCTGAAGTCAGGGCGAGGATCAGACGTTGGCTCAGGTGGGAGTTTCTGAGCATGACGGCCGCTTCATGAAGGGAGCGGAATCTCGAGACCATTGAGGTTTTCCCACGTTGGGAGTTGTGGGATGCCCCCTTCAAGGATTCCTTCTTCCGGACAATTGAGACCTGTTGGACAGCTCCAGGACATCCCATATGGAATGACTCCAGAGCACCGTTCGCGGATGGATGCCTGGGAAGCCCGCCTCGCATTCCAATTGTCTCCTAGCAACAAGACAGTTTAGATCTGATGGCTCTGCGGGAGCAACCTCGGTGGCTGAGTTGAAATGGACTTTCCTGAGGATGTGTCCTAATGTGTTTTTGTGTCCATGAGGGCCTTGGAATGGGGCGGTGGCACCGGCAACCTGAAGTACTTTCCTAAGCTTTGGACATGGCTCCCATGCACAGGTTTACTTGTGGAGAAGAGATGAGTTCTGATGGGTGCCTCAGGAAAACCCCTATGCTCGTATTGGAATCAGGCTTTTGAGGACACATGCCTGTAACCCCTAGCAATGGATCCTATTATGGCCTAGGGTCCTGTCTGGTTCAATCTTCTTCTCTGGGGACATCCATCTATGGTATGAGTGGAGGTCGATTATCAGCTGGTGTCAGACACCCCTTGTTTGTTCCGGGTGACCCACACTATTGGGATGGCCTAAGGGTCGTTGGAGGTTTCTCCTAATTTGTACGATTTTGGACCATGGAATGGGCAGAATTCCCTAGGATTGGTAGGCACAGTCCTAATGTGTGGCTCCAGGGGCCCAGCCTGGAGGGTGTGTGGCCCAAGACTTTGAGGACAGAAGTCTGAAAACACAAACTCAGCTTAGGTTTGGGGACGTAGGTATGGCAGGCCCGATCTACAAACCATGAGAAGAACTCTACAGGATATGAAGAAAGTGCGAGTCTGTGGCGATTGCTCAGGCTTTTGACTCTGGATTTTGTATCAGTGATGGCCGTGGAATGTCGGGGAGGCCTCATGGGCCATGGACGAATCTTCCTCTCTGAGGATTTGGCCCGATTCCCAATTGCTTTTCGTCAATCTGTGGGATGGGAGGACTCATTTCAGTTTTGTTACCTCAGGTGTCCCACCAAAAGAGGAATTCCAAAGCCAAGCCGTGGGGAAGACTGAAGGGACAATCCGAACTATGGTTAAAAATTGGGGCCTAGGGGCATGGCAAGCCCAATATGCTATCTCTTCATCCAGCCACTGAGTGGCCTACTTGAGGACTGGGCTCAGCCTGAGGGTCACAATGTGTGTTTGTGACCAATGTGGCCCGCGAGCATGGGCGGGGCCTCATGGGCCACACTGGTTTCAACGACACTGAACGTTGGACAACATGCCAACCACAAGGTTTCTTGCCATGGGGAAGGAGTTCTGATTTCTGCATCACCTTCAACATGGACAGTGATTGGAGATAAGGTCTAGGTTCTGAAACCTGAAAACCGAGGTTGGGAAGATATGACGTCCTAAGGCCATGGCGGCTCGATGTGCTCAGTGTGTGGCCAGCTGTCTGGGAGGGGCCAGGGGGTCCAGGCTCAGGCTGTGTCAGAAAGGGCATTAGTGCCCTGGTCAGCCTATGTATTTGGGGTACAGCCAAGGTCGGTGCAGGTTGATCCTCATTTGGGGTTACTGGGTAGCCCCAGAGGACAATGTTTTTTATCTGGAGGGCAGGCAGAGTGCTGCATTGTAGTTCTGGATTGCCAAACTGGAGGCCTAGTGGGCCAGTAGTCTGACGACAAAAGTCTGAGAACACAAGCTAGGCTTAGGTTTCTGGGTGAGGCCATGGCAGGCACAATCTACAGACCTGAATCGAGATCTCGTGCCTCTGAAGTCAGGGCGAGGATCAGACTATCGCTCAGGTTGGAGTTTCTGTCCCTGATGGCCCCTTCAGGAATGGGGGGGCATCACGAGGCCATGGGGGTTTTCCCATGATGGGAGTTGTGAGAAGCTCCAAACTGCAGAGAGTCTTCGGCAGGACAATTGAGACCTGTTGTTTGGCTCCAGGCCAATGATTCTGAGCAGGGTTCTAAGGATGGATGGCTGGGTAGCCCAACTCGCGTTCCAATTGTCTCCTAGCAACAAGACAGTTTAGATCTCCTGGATCTGTGGGGAGCTACCGAGGATGCTGAGTTGAAATGCACACCCCTGGGGATGGGTCCGAATGTGCTTTTGTGTCTATGGAGACCTTGGAATGAAGCGGTGGCACTGGGGCCCTAAAGGGTTCTCCTAAACAGAGGCTTTGACACAGCTCCAACGTGCAAGTTTTCCATGTGTAGATGAGATGTTTTCTGACGGGTGAAACAAGAAACAGCTATATGCTGCTTTTGAAATCCAGGCCTCTGAGGAGAGATGCCTGGAAACCAAAGCAATGGATCTGATTAGTGCCTAGGGGCCTGTTCTTTCCTTTTTACCTCTGAGGACATCTGTCTATGGGTCTGAGTGCAGGTAGGGGCTCATTTGGGCTCAGATTGCCCCTGTTTTTCCTGGGAAGCTACCACTATTGAGATATATCAGGGACTTTGGAGGTTTATCCTATTAGAAGGGTTGTGGCCATTGGAATGGGCACACACAATTCCCTTGGAGAGGGCAAGTACAGTCCTCAGGTTTGGCTCCAGGGGCCTGAGCCTGTAGGTTGTGTCGTCCAGCCCTTTTTGGACAGTTGTCTGAAAACACAAACTCGGCTTATGTTTCAGGTCATAGGTATGGCAGGACTGATCTACAGACCATGAGGAGAACTTTTCGGGATTTGAAAGAAGGGCGAGTGTGAGGCTCCTGCTCAAGTTTTTGTCTCGGGATATCGTGTCACTCATGGTCGTGGAATTTCTGGGTGACTTCATGGGAAATGGACGAGTCTTACTCTCTGGTGGTTTGGCCCCGTCCAAAGAGTTTGGGTTCATTCTGTGGGCTGGAAGAAGTCCGTTTTATATTGTTGTTGTTGTTGTTGTTGTTGTTGTTGTTGTTGTTTTCTTTTTTAACCTCAGGTGTCCCACCAAATGAGGGATTTCAGAGTAGAGCCCTTGGAGGGGCGACTGGACAATCAGAAATCTGGTTAAAAATTGGGGCCTAGGGACATGTCAAGCCCATTATGACATCTAATGGTCCAGCCACTGAGAGGACTTACTAGAGGACAGGACTCATGCTGAGGGTCACAATGCGTGTGTATGCCCTCGTCGCACTCAAGAATGGGCGGGGCCGCAGGGTTTCTCCTACACTGATCGTTGGACAACGTGCCATCCACAAGGGTTCTTGCTATGGGTAAGGAGGAGTTCTGATATCTGCATCAGACTCACCCCTGGGCAGTGATTGGAGATAAGGTCTCGGTTCTGAAGCCTGAAAACTGAGGTAGGGAAGAGATGATGACCTAAGGCCATGGCGGGTTTTATGTGCTCAGTGTGCGGTCAGCTTTCTGGGTGTTGGTCAGGAGGTCCGGGCTCAGGATGTGTTCGACAGTGCATTAGTGCCCATGTTAGACTATATAATTTGGGTAAAGTCGAGTGCTGTGTAGGTTTACCCTCATTTAAGGTTCCTGGGCAGCTCATGAGGCAATAATTTTTTTTCTCTAGAGGGCAGGCAGAGTGCTGCATTGTGGGTCCGGAATTGCCAAACTTGAGGGCTTTGGGGCCAGGAGTGTGAGGATGGAAGTCTGAGAAGACAAGCTAGACTTGGGTTTCAGGGCGAGGGCACGGCAGGTACCCCCTGCAGATCTGAACCAATATCTCATGCATCTGAAGTCAGGGCGAGGACAGACGTTGGCTCAGGTGGGAGTTTCTGAGCATGAAGGCCGCTTCATGAAGGGAGTGGAATCTCGAAACCATTGAGGTTTTCCCACGTTGGGAGTTGTGGGATGCCCCCTTCCAGGATTCCTTCTTCCAGACAATTGAGACCTGTTGGACAGCTCCAGGACATCCCATATGGAATGACTCCAGAGAACCGTTCGCGGATGGATGCCTGGGAAGCCCGCCTCGCATTCCAATTGTCTCCTAGCAACACGACAGTTTAGATCTGATGGCTCTGCGGGAGCAACCTCGGTGGCTGAGTTGAAATGGACTTTCCTGAGGATGTGTCCTAATGTGTTTTTGTGTCCATGAGGGCCTTGGATGGGGGCGGTGGTAACGGCAACCTGAAGTACTTTCCTAAGCTTTGGACATGGCTCCCATGCACAGGTTTACTTGTGGAGACGAGATGAGTTCTGATGGGTGCCTCAGGAAAACCCCTATGCTCGTATTGGAATCAGGCTTTTGAGGACACATGCCTGTAACCCATAGCAATGGATCCTATTATGGCCTAGGGTCCTGTCTGGTTCAATCTTCTTCTCTGGGGACATCCATCTATGGTATGAGTGGAGGTCGATTATCAGCTGGTGTCAGACACCCCTTGTTTGTTCCGGGTGACCCACACTATTGGGATGGCCTAAGGGTCGTTGGAGGTTTCTCCTAATTTGTACGATTTTGGACCATGGAATGGGCAGAATTCCCATGGATTGGTAGGCACAGTCCTAATGTGTGGCTCCAGGGGCCCAGCCTGGAGGGTGTGTGGCCCAAGACTTTGAGGACAGAAGTCTGAAAACACAAACTCAGCTTAGGTTTGGGGACGTAGGTATGGCAGGCCCGATCTACAAACCATGAGAAGAACTCTACAGGATATGAAGAAAGTGCGAGTCTGTGGCGATTGCTCAGGCTTTTGTCTCTGGATTTTGTATCAGTGATGGCCGTGGAATGTCGGGGAGGCCTCATGGGCCATGGACGAATCTTCCTCTCTGAGGATTTGGCCCGATTCCAATTGCTTTTCGTCAATCTGTGGGATGGGAGGACTCATTTCAGTTTTGTTACCTCAGGTGTCCCACCAAAAGATATATTCCAAAGCCAAGCCGTGGGGAAGACTGAAGGGACAACCCGAAGTATGGTTAAAAATTGGGGCCTAGGGGCATGGCAAGCCCAATATGCTATCTCTTCATCCAGCCACTGAGTGGCCTTACTTGAGGACTGGGCTCAGCCTGAGGGTCACAATGTGTGTTTGTGACCAATGTGGCCCGCGAGCATGGGCGGGGCCTCATGGGCCACACTGGTTTCAACGACACTGAACGTTGGACAACATGCCAACCACAAGGTTTCTTGCCATGGGGAAGGAGTTCTGATTTCTGCATCACCTTCAACATGGACAGTGATTGGAGATAAGGTCTAGGTTCTGAAACCTGAAAACCGAGGTTGGGAAGAGATGACGACCTAAGGCCATGGCGCCTGATGTGCTCAGTGTGCGGCCAGCTGTCTGGGAGGGGCCAGGGGGTCCAGGCTCAGGCTGTGTCAGAAAGGGCATTAGTGCCCTGGTCAGCCTATGTATTTGGGGTACAGCCAAGGTCGGTGCAGGTTGATCCTCATTTGGGGTTACTGGGTAGCCCCAGAGGACAATGTTTTTTATCTGGAGGGCAGGCAGAGTGCTGCATTGTAGTTCTGGATTGCCAAACTGGAGGCCTTGTGGGCCAGTAGTCTGACGACAAAAGTCTGAGAACACAAGCTAGGCTTAGGTTTCTGGGTGAGGCCATGGCAGGCACAATCTACAGACCTGAATCGAGATCTCGTGCATCTGAAGTCAGGGCGAGGATCAGACGATCGCTCAGGTTGGAGTTTCTGTCCCTGATGGCCCCTTCATGAATGGGGGGGCATCACGAGGCCATGGGGGTTTTCCCATGATGGGAGTTGTGAGAAGCTCCAAACTGCAGAGAGTCTTCGGCAGGACAATTGAGACCTGTTGTTTGGCTCCAGGCCAATGATTCTGAGCAGGGTTCTAAGGATGGATGGCTGGGTAGCCCACCTCGCATTCCAATTGTCTCCTAGCAACAAGACAGTTTAGATCTCCTGGATCTGTGGGGAGCTACCGAGGATGCTGAGTTGAAATGCACACCCCTGGGGATGGGTCCGAATGTGCTTTTGTGTCTATGGAGACCTTGGAATGAAGCGGTGGCACTGGGGCCCTAAAGGGTTCTCCTAAACAGAGGCTTTGACACAGCTCCAACGTGCAAGTTTCCCATGTGTAGATGAGATGTTTTCTGATGGGTGAAACAAGAAACAGCTATATGCTGCTTTTGAAATCCAGGCCTCTGAAGAGAGATGCCTGGAAACCAAAGCAATGGATCTGATTAGTGCCTAGGGGCCTGTTCTTTCCTTTTTACCTCTGGGGACATCTGTCTATGGGTCTGAGTGCAGGTAGGGGCTCATTTGGTCTCAGATTGCCCCTGTTTTTTCTGGGAAGCTACCACTATTGAGATATATCAGGGATTTTGGAGGTTTATCCTATTAGAAGGGTTGTGGCCATTGTTATGGGCACACACAATTCCCTTGGAGAGGGCAAGTACAGTCCTCAGGTTTGGCTCCAGGGGCCTGAGCCTGTAGGTTGTGTAGTCCAGCCCTTTTTGGACAGTTGTCTGAAAACACAAACTCGGCTTATGTTTCAGGTCATAGGTATGGCAGGACTGATCTACAGACCATGAGGAGAACTTTTCAGGATTTGAAAGAAGGGCGAGTGTGAGGCTCCTGCTCAAGTTTTTGTCTCGGGATATCGTGTCACTCATGGTCGTGGAATTTCTGGGTGACTTCATGGGAAATGGACGAGTCTTACTCTCTGGTGGTTTGGCCCCGTCCAAAGAGTTTGGGTTCATTCTGTGGGCTGGAAGAAGTCCGTTTTATTTTGTTGTTGTTGTTGTTTTCTTTTTTAACCTCAGGTGTCCCACCAAATGAGGGATTTCAGAGTAGAGCCCTAGGAGGGGCGACAGGACAATCAGAAATCTGGTTAAAAATTGGGGCCTTGGGACATGTAAGCCCATTATGACATCTAATGGTCCAGCCACTGAGAGGACTTACTAGAGGACAGGACTCATGCTGAGGGTCACAATGCGTGTGTATGCCCTCGTCGCACTCAAGAATGGGCGGGGCCTCAGGGTTTCTCCTATACTGATCGTTGGAAAACGTGCCAACCACAAGGGTTCTTGCCATGGGTAAGGAGGAGTTCTGATTTCTGCATCAGACTCACCCCTGGGCAGTGATTGGAGATAAGGTCTCGGTTCTGAAGCCTGAAAACTGAGGTAGGGAAGAGATGATGACCTAAGGCCATGGCGGGTTTTATGTGCTCAGTGTGCGGTCAGCTTTCTGGGTGTTGGTCAGGAGGTCCGGGCTCAGGATGTGTTCGACAGTGCATTAGTGCCCAGGTTAGACTATATAATTTGGGTAAAGTCGAGTGCTTTGTAGGTTTACCCTCATTTAAGGTGCCTGGGCAGCTCATGAGGCAATAATTTTTTTCTCTAGAGGGCAGGCAGAGTGCTGCATTGTGGGTCCGGAATTGCCAAACTTGAGGGCTTTGGGGCCAGGAGTGTGAGGATGGAAGTCTGAGAAGACAAGCTAGACTTGGGTTTCAGGGCGAGGGCACGGCAGGTACCCCCTGCAGATCTGAACCAATATCTCATGCATCTGAAGTCAGGGCGAGGATCAGACGTTGGCTCAGGTGGGAGTTTCTGAGCATGACGGCCGCTTCATGAAGGGAGCGGAATCTCGAGACCATTGAGGTTTTCCCACGTTGGGAGTTGTGGGATGCCCCCTTCCAGGATTCCTTCTTCCGGACAATTGAGACCTGTTGGACAGCTCCAGGACATCCCATATGGAATGACTCCAGAGCACCGTTCGCGGATGGATGCCTGGGAAGCCTGCCTCGCATTCCAATTGTCTCCTAGCAACACGACAGTTTAGATCTGATGGCTCTGCGGGAGCAATCTCGGTGGCTGAGTTGAAATGGACTTTCCTGAGGATGTGTCCTAATGTGTTTTTGTGTCCATGAGGGCCTTGGAATGGGGCGGTGGCACCGGCAACCTGAAGTACTTTCCTAAGCTTTGGACATGGCTCCCATGCACAGGTTTACTTGGGGAGACGAGATGAGTTCTGATGGGTGCCTCAGGAAAACCCCTATGCTCGTATTGGAATCAGGCTTTTGAGGACACATGCCTGTAACCCATAGCAATGGATCCTATTATGGCCTAGGGTCCTGTCTGGTTCAATCTTCTTCTCTGGGGACATCCATCTATGGTATGAGTGGAGGTCGATTATCAGCTGGTGTCAGACACCCCTTGTTTGTTCCGGGTGACCCACACTATTGGGATGGCCTAAGGGTCGTTGGAGGTTTCTCCTAATTTGTACGGTTTTGGACCATGGAATGGGCAGAATTCCCATGGATTGGTAGGCACAGTCCTAATGTGTGGCTCCAGGGGCCCAGCCTGGAGGGTGTGTGGCCCAAGACTTTGAGGACAGAAGTCTGAAAACACAAACTCAGCTTAGGTTTGGGGACGTAGGTATGGCAGGCCCGATCTACAAACCATGAGAAGAACTCTACAGGATATGAAGAAAGTTCGAGTCTGTGGCGATTGCTCAGGCTTTTGTCTCTGGATTTTGTATCAGTGATGGCCGTGGAATGTCGGGGAGGCCTCATGGGCCATGGACGAATCTTCCTCTCTGAGGATTTGGCCCGATTCCCAATTGCTTTTCGTCAATCTGTGGGATGGGAGGACTCATTTCAGTTTTGTTACCTCAGGTGTCCCACCAAAAGAGGAATTCCAAAGCAAAGCCGTGGGGAAGACTGAAGGGACAATCCGAAATATGGTTAAAAAATTAGGCCTAGGGGCATGGCAAGCCCAATATGCTATCTCTTCTTCCAGCCACTGAGTGGCCTTACTTGAGGACTGGGCTCAGCCTGAGGGTCACAATGTGTGTTTGTGACCAATGTGGCCCGTGAGCATGGGCGGGGCCTCATGGGCCACACTGGTTTCAACGACACTGAACGTTGGACAACATGCCAACCACAAGGTTTCTTGCCATGGGGAAGGAGTTCTGATTTCTGCATCACTTTCAACATGGACAGTGATTGGAGATAAGGTCTAGGTTCTGAAACCTGAAAACCGAGGTTGGGAAGAGATGACGACCTAAGGCCATGGCGGCTCGATGTGCTCAGTGTGCGGCCAGCTGTCTGGGAGGGGCCAGGGGGTCCAGGCTCAGGCTGTGTCAGAAAGGGCATTAGTGCCCTGGTCAGCCTATGTATTTGGGGTACAGCCAAGGTCGGTGCAGGTTGATCCTCATTTGGGGTTACTGGGTAGCCCCAGAGGACAATGTTTTTTATCTGGAGGGCAGGCAGAGTGCTGCATTGTAGTTCTGGATTGCCAAACTGGAGGCCTTGTGGGCCAGTAGTCTGACGACAAAAGTCTGAGAACACAAGCTAGGCTTAGGTTTCTGGGTGAGGCCATGGCAGGCACAATCTACAGACCTGAATCGAGATCTCGTGCCTCTGAAGTCAGGGCGAGGATCAGACAATCGCTCAGGTTGGAGTTTCTGTCCCTGATGGCCCCTTCATGAATGGGGGGGCATCACGAGGCCATGGGGGTTTTCCCATGATGGGAGTTGTGAGAAGCTCCAAACTGCAGAGAGTCTTCGGCAGGACAATTGAGACCTGTTGTTTGGCTCCAGGCCAATGATTCTGAGCAGGGTTCTAAGGATGGATGGCTGGGTAGCCCACCTCGCGTTCCAATTGTCTCCTAGCAACAAGACAGTTTAGATCTCCTGGATCTGTGGGGAGCTACCGAGGATGCTGAGTTGAAATGCACACCCCTGGGGATGGGTCCGAATGTGCTTTTGTGTCTATGGAGACCTTGGAATGAAGCGGTGGCACTGGGGCCCTAAAGGGTTCTCCTAAACAGAGGCTTTGACACAGCTCCAACGTGCAAGTTTCCCATGTGTAGATGAGATGTTTTCTGACGGGTGAAACAAGAAACAGCTATATGCTGCTTTTGAAATCCAGGCCTCTGAGGAGAGATGCCTGGAAACCAAAGCAATGGATCTGATTAGTGCCTAGGGGCCTGTTCTTTCCTTTTTACCTCTGAGGACATCTGTCTATGGGTCTGAGTGCAGGTAGGGGCTCATTTGGGCTCAGATTGCCCCTGTTTTTCCTGGGAAGCTACCACTATTGAGATATATCAGGGACTTTGGAGGTTTATCCTATTAGAAGGGTTGTGGCCATTGGAATGGGCACACACAATTCCCTTGGAGAGGGCAAGTACAGTCCTCAGCTTTGGCTCCAGGGGCCTGAGCCTGTAGGTTGTGTCGTCCAGCCCTTTTTGGACAGTTGTCTGAAAACACAAACTCGGCTTATGTTTCAGGTCATAGGTATGGCAGGACTTATCTACCGACCATGAGGAGAACTTTTCGGGATTTGAAAGAAGGGCGAGTGTGAGGCTCCTGCTCAAGTTTTTGTCTCCGGATATCGTGTCACTCATGGTCGTGGAATTTCTGGGTGACTTCATGGGAAATGGACGAGTCTTACTCTCTGGTGGTTTGGCCCCGTCCAAAGAGTTTGGGTTCATTCTGTGAGCTGGAAGAAGTCCATTTTATTTTGTTGTTGTTGTTGTTGTTGTTTTCTTTTTTAACCTCAGGTGTCCCACCAAATGAGGGATTTCAGAGTAGAGCCCTAGGAGGGGCGACTGGACAATCAGAAATCTGGTTAAAAATTGGGGCCTAGGGACATGTCAAGCCCATTATGACATCTTATGGTCCAGCCACTGAGAGGACTTACAAGAGGACAGGACTCATGCTGAGGGTCACAATGCGTGTGTATGCCCTCGTCGCACTCAAGAATGGGCGGGGCCTCAGGGTTTCTCCTACACTGATCGTTGGACAACGTGCAAACCACAAGGGTTCTTGCCATGGGTAAGGAGGAGTTCTGATTTCTGCATCAGACTCACCCCTGGGCAGTGATTGGAGATAAGGTCTCGGTTCTGAAGCCTGAAAACTGAGGTAGGGAAGAGATGATGACCTAAGGCCATGGCGGGTTTTATGTGCTCAGTGTGCGGTCAGCTTTCTGGGTGTTGGTCAGGAGGTCCGGGCTCAGGTTGTGTTCGACAGTGCATTAGTGCCCAGGTTAGACTATATAATTTGGGTAAAGTCGAGTGCTGTGTAGGTTTACCCTCATTTAAGGTGCCTGGGCAGCTCATGAGGCAATCATTTTTTTTTCTAGAGGGCAGGCAGAGTGCTGCATTGTGGGTCCGGAATTGCCAAACTTGAGGGCTTTGGGGCCAGGAGTGTGAGGATGGAAGTCTGAGAAGACAAGCTAGACTTGGGTTTCAGGGCGAGGGCACGGCAGGTACCCCCTGCAGATCTGAACCAATATCTCATGCATCTGAAGTCAGGGCGAGGATCAGACGTTGGCTCAGGTGGGAGTTTCTGAGCATGACGGCCGCTTCATGAAGGGAGCGGAATCTCGAGACCATTGAGGTTTTCCCACGTTGGGAGTTGTGGGATGCCCCCTTCCAGGATTCCTTCTTCCGGACAATTGAGACCTGTTGGACAGCTCCAGGACATCCCATATGGAATGACTCCAGAGCACCGTTCGCGGATGGATGCCTGGGAAGCCCGACTCGCATTCCAATTGTCTCCTAGCAACAAGACAGTTTAGATCTGATGGCTCTGCGGGAGCAACCTCGGTGGCTGAGTTGAAATGGACTTTCCTGAGGATGTGTCCTAATGTGTTTTTGTGTCCATGAGGGCCTTGGAATGGGGCGGTGGCACCGGCAACCTGAAGTACTTTCCTAAGCTTTGGACATGGCTCCCATGCACAGGTTTACTTGTGGAGACGAGATGAGTTCTGATGGGTGCCTCAGGAAAACCCCTATGCTCGTATTGGAATCAGGCTTTTGAGGACACATGCCTGTAACCCATAGCAATGGATCCTATTATGGCCTAGGGTCCTGTCTGGTTCAATCTTCTTCTCTGGGGACATCCATCTATGGTATGAGTGGAGGTCGATTATCAGCTGGTGTCAGACACCCCTTGTTTGTTCCGGGTGACCCACACTATTGGGATGGCCTAAGGGTCGTTGGAGGTTTCTCCCAATTTGTACGATTTTGGACCATGGAATGGGCAGAATTCCCATGGATTGGTAGGCACAGTCCTAATGTGTGGCTCCAGGGGCCCAGCCTGGAGGGTGTGTGGCCCAAGACTTTGAGGACAGAAGTCTGAGAACACAAACTCAGCTTAGGTTTGGGGACGTAGGTATGGCAGGCCCGATCTACAAACCAAGAGAAGAACTCTACAGGATATGAAGAAATTGCGAGTCTGTGGCGATTGCTCAGGCTTTTGTCTCTGGATTTTGTATCAGTGATGGCCGTGGAATGTCGGGGAGGCCTCATGGGCCATGGACGAATCTTCCTCTCTGAGGATTTGGCCCGATTCCCAATTGCTTTTCGTCAATCTGTGGAATGGGAGGATTCATTTCAGTTTTGTTACCTCAGGTGTCCCACCAAAAGAGGAATTCCAAAGCAAAGCCGTGGGGAAGACTGAAGGGACAATCCGAACTATGGTTAAAAATTGGGGCCTAGGGGCATGGCAAGCCCAATATGCTATCTCTTCATCCAGCCACTGAGTGGCCTTACTTGAGGACTGGGCTCAGCCTGAGGGTCACAATGTGTGTTTGTGACCAATGTGGCCCGCGAGCATGGGCGGGGCCTCATGGGCCACACTGGTTTCAACGACACTGAACGTTGGACAACATGCCAACCACAAGGTTTCTTGCCATGGGGAAGGAGTTCTGATTTCTGCATCACCTTCAACATGGACAGTGATTGGAGATAAGGTCTAGGTTCTGAAACCTGAAAACCGAGGTTGGGAAGAGATGACGACCTAAGGCCATGGCGGCTCGATGTGCTCAGTGTGCGGCCAGCTGTCTGGGAGGGGCCAGGGGGTCCAGGCTCAGGCTGTGTCAGAAAGGGCATTAGTGCCCTGGTCAGCCTATGTATTTGGGGTACAGCCAAGGTCGGTGCAGGTTGATCCTCATTTGGGGTTACTGGGTAGCCCCAGAGGACAATGTTTTTTATCTGGAGGGCAGGCAGAGTGCTGCATTGTAGTTCTGGATTGCCAAACTGGAGGCCTTGTGGGCCAGTAGTCTGACGACAAAAGTCTGAGAACACAAGCTAGGCTTAGGTTTCTGGGTGAGGCCATGGCAGGCACAATCTACAGACCTGAATCGAGATCTCGTGCCTCTGAAGTCAGGGCGAGGATCAGACAATCGCTCAGGTTGGAGTTTCTGTCCCTGATGGCCCCTTCATGAATGGGGGGGCATCACGAGGCCATGGGGGTTTTCCCATGATGGGAGTTGTGAGAAGCTCCAAACTGCAGAGAGTCTTCGGCAGGACAATTGAGACCTGTTGTTTGGCTCCAGGCCAATGATTCTGAGCAGGGTTCTAAGGATGGATGGCTGGGTAGCCCACCTCGCGTTCCAATTGTCTCCTAGCAACAAGACAGTTTAGATCTCCTGGATCTGTGGGGAGCTACCGAGGATGCTGAGTTGAAATGCACACCCCTGGGGATGGGTCCGAATGTGCTTTTGTGTCTATGGAGACCTTGGAATGAAGCGGTGGCACTGGGGCCCTAAAGGGTTCTCCTAAACAGAGGCTTTGACACAGCTCCAACGTGCAAGTTTCCCATGTGTAGATGAGATGTTTTCTGATGGGTGAAACAAGAAACAGCTATATGCTGCTTTTGAAATCCAGGCCTCTGAGGAGAGATGCCTGGAAACCAAAGCAATGGATCTGATTAGTGCCTAGGGGCCTGTTCTTTCCTTTTTACCTCTGAGGACATCTGTCTATGGGTCTGAGTGCAGGTAGGGGCTCATTTGGGCTCCGATTGCCCCTGTTTTTCCTGGGAAGCTACCACTATTGAGATATATCAGGGACTTTGGAGGTTTATCCTATTAGAAGGGTTGTGGCCATTGGAATGGGCACACACAATTCCCTTGGAGAGGGCAAGTACAGTCCTCAGCTTTGGCTCCAGGGGCCTGAGCCTGTAGGTTGTGTCGTCCAGCCCTTTTTGGACAGTTGTCTGAAAACACAAACTCGGCTTATGTTTCAGGTCATAGGTATGGCAGGACTTATCTACCGACCATGAGGAGAACTTTTCGGGATTTGAAAGAAGGGCGAGTGTGAGGCTCCTGCTCAAGTTTTTGTCTCCGGATATCGTGTCACTCATGGTCGTGGAATTTCTGGGTGACTTCATGGGAAATGGACGAGTCTTACTCTCTGGTGGTTTGGCCCCGTCCAAAGAGTTTGGGTTCATTCTGTGGGCTGGAAGAAGTCCGTTTTATTTTGTTGTTGTTGTTGTTGTTGTTTTCTTTTTTAACCTCAGGTGTCCCACCAAATGAGGGATTTCAGAGTAGAGCCCTAGGAGGGGCGACTGGACAATCAGAAATCTGGTTAAAAATTGGGGCCTAGGGACATGTCAAGCCCATTATGACATCTTATGGTCCAGCCACTGAGAGGACTTACAAGAGGACAGGACTCATGCTGAGGGTCACAATGCGTGTGTATGCCCTCGTCGCACTCAAGAATGGGCGGGGCCTCAGGGTTTCTCCTACACTGATCGTTGGACAACGTGCAAACCACAAGGGTTCTTGCCATGGGTAAGGAGGAGTTCTGATTTCTGCATCACACTCACCCCTGGGCAGTGATTGGAGATAAGGTCTCGGTTCTGAAGCCTGCAAACTGAGGTAGGGAAGAGATGATGACCTAAGGCCATGGCGGGTTTTATGTGCTCAGTGTGCGGTCAGCTTTCTGGGTGTTGGTCAGGATGTCCGGGCTCAGGTTGTGTTCGACAGTGCATTAGTGCCCAGGTTAGACTATATAATTTGGGTAAAGTCGAGTGCTGTGTAGGTTTACCCTCATTTAAGGTGCCTGGGCAGCTCATGAGGCAATCATTTTTTTTTCTAGAGGGCAGGCAGAGTGCTGCATTGTGGGTCCGGAATTGCCAAACTTGAGGGCTTTGGGGCCAGGAGTGTGAGGATGGAAGTCTGAGAAGACAAGCTAGACTTGGGTTTCAGGGCGAGAGCACGGCAGGTACCCCCTGCAGATCTGAACCAATATCTCATGCATCTGAAGTCAGGGCGAGGATCAGACGTTGGCTCAGGTGGGAGTTTCTGAGCATGACGGCCGCTTCATGAAGGGAGCGGAATCTCGAGACCATTGAGGTTTTCCCACGTTGGGAGTTGTGGGATGCCCCCTTCCAGGATTCCTTCTTCCGGACAATTGAGACCTGTTGGACAGCTCCAGGACATCCCATATGGAATGACTCCAGAGCACCGTTCGCGGATGGATGCCTGGGAAGCCCGCCTCGCATTCCAATTGTCTCCTAGCAACAAGACAGTTTAGATCTGATGGCTCTGCGGGAGCAACCTCGGTGGCTGAGTTGAAATGGACTTTCCTGAGGATGTGTCCTAATGTGTTTTTGTGTCCATGAGGGCCTTGGAATGGGGCGGTGGCACCGGCAACCTGAAGTACTTTCCTAAGCTTTGGACATGGCTCCCATGCACAGGTTTACTTGTGGAGACGAGATGAGTTCTGATGGGTGCCTCAGGAAAACCCCTATGCTCGTATTGGAATCAGGCTTTTGAGGACACATGCCTGTAACCCATAGCAATGGATCCTATTATGGCCTAGGGTCCTGTCTGGTTCAATCTTCTTCTCTGGGGACATCCATCTATGGTATGAGTGGAGGTCGATTATCAACTGGTGTCAGACACCCCTTGTTTGTTCCGGGTGACCCACACTATTGGGATGGCCTAAGGGTCGTTGGAGGTTTCTCCTAATTTGTACGATTTTGGACCATGGAATGGGCAGAATTCCCATGGATTGGTAGGCACAGTCCTAATGTGTGGCTCCAGGGGCCCAGCCTGGAGGGTGTGTGGCCCAAGACTTTGAGGACAGAAGTCTGAGAACACAAACTCAGCTTAGGTTTGGGGACGTAGGTATGGCAGGCCCGATCTACAAACCAAGAGAAGAACTCTACAGGATATGAAGAAATTGCGAGTCTGTGGCGATTGCTCAGGCTTTTGTCTATGGATTTTGTATCAGTGATGGCCGTGGAATGTCGGGGAGGCCTCATGGGCCATGGACGAATCTTCCTCTCTGAGGATTTGGCCCGATTCCCAATTGCTTTTCGTCAATCTGTGGAATGGGAGGATTCATTTCAGGTTTGTTACCTCAGGTGTCCCACCAAAAGAGGAATTCCAAAGCAAAGCCGTGGGGAAGACTGAAGGGACAATCCGAACTATGGTTAAAAATTGGGGCCTAGGGGCATGGCAAGCCCAATATGCTATCTCTTCATCCAGCCACTGAGTGGCCTTACTTGAGGACTGGGCTCAGCCTGAGGGTCACAATGTGTGTTTGTGACCAATGTGGCCCGCGAGCATGGGCGGGGCCTCATGGGCCACACTGGTTTCAACGACACTGAACGTTGGACAACATGCCAACCACAAGGTTTCTTGCCATGGGGAAGGAGTTCTGATTTCTGCATCACCTTCAACATGGATGTGATTGGAGATAAGGTCTAGGTTCTGAAACCTGAAAACCGAGGTTGGGAAGAGATGACGACCTAAGGCCATGGCGGCTCGATGTGCTCAGTGTGCGGCCAGCTGTCTGGGAGGGGCCAGGGGGTCCAGGCTCATGCTGTGTCAGAAAGGGCATTAGTGCCCTGGTCAGCCTATGTATTTGGGGTACAGCCAAGGTCGGTGCAGGTTGATCCTCATTTGGGGTTACTGGGTAGCCCCAGAGGACAATGTTTTTTATCTGGTGGGCAGGCAGAGTGCTGCATTGTAGTTCTGGATTGCCAAACTGGAGGCCTTGTGGGCCAGTAGTCTGACGACAAAAGTCTGAGAACACAAGCTAGGCTTAGGTTTCTGGGTGAGGCCATGGCAGGCACAATCTACAGACCTGAATCGAGATCTCGTGCATCTGAAGTCAGGGCGAGGATCAGACGATCGCTCAGGTTGGAGTTTCTGTCCCTGATGGCCCCTTCATGAATGGGGGGGCATCACGAGGCCATGGGGGTTTTCCCATGATGGGAGTTGTGAGAAGTTCCAAACTGCAGAGAGTCTTCAGCAGGACAATTGAGACCTGTTGTTTGGCTCCAGGCCAATGATTCTGAGCAGGGTTCTAAGGATGGATGGCTGGGTAGCCCACCTCGCGTTCCAATTGTCTCCTAGCAACAAGACAGTTTAGATCTCCTGGATCTGTGGGGAGCTACCGAGGATGCTGAGTTGAAATGCACACCCCTGGGGATGGGTCCGAATGTGCTTTTGTGTCTATGGAGACCTTGGAATGAAGCGGTGGCACTGGGGCCCTAAAGGGTTCTCCTAAACAGAGGCTTTGACACAGCTCCAACGTGCAAGTTTCCCATGTGTAGATGAGATGTTTTCTGACGGGTGAAACAAGAAACAGCTATATGCTGCTTTTGAAATCCAGGCCTCTGAGGAGAGATGCCTGGAAACCAAAGCAATGGATCTGATTAGTGCCTAGGGGCCTGTTCTTTCCTTTTTACCTCTGAGGACATCTGTCTATGGGTCTGAGTGCAGGTAGGGGCTCATTTGGGCTCCGATTGCCCCTGTTTTTCCTGGGAAGCTACCACTATTGAGATATATCAGGGACTTTGGAGGTTTATCCTATTAGAAGGGTTGTGGCCATTGGAATGGGCACACACAATTCCCTTGGAGAGGGCAAGTACAGTCCTCAGCTTTGGCTCCAGGGGCCTGAGCCTGTAGGTTGTGTCGTCCAGCCCTTTTTGGACAGTTGTCTGAAAACACAAACTCGGCTTATGTTTCAGGTCATAGGTATGGCAGGACTGATCTACCGACCATGAGGAGAACTTTTCGGGATTTGAAAGAAGGGCGAGTGTGAGGCTCCTGCTCAAGTTTTTGTCTCCGGATATCGTGTCACTCATGGTCGTGGAATTTCTGGGTGACTTCATGGGAAATGGACGAGTCTTACTCTCTGGTGGTTTGGCCCCGTCCAAAGAGTTTGGGTTCATTCTGTGGGCTGGAAGAAGTCCGTTTTATTTTGTTGTTGTTGTTGTTGTTGTTTTCTTTTTTAACCTCAGGTGTCCCACCAAATGAGGGATTTCAGAGTAGAGCCCTAGGAGGGGCGACTGGACAATCAGAAATCTGGTTAAAAATTGGGGCCTAGGGACATGTCAAGCCCATTATGACATCTTATGGTCCAGCCACTGAGAGGACTTACAAGAGGACAGGACTCATGCTGAGGGTCACAATGCGTGTGTATGCCCTCGTCGCACTCAAGAATGGGCGGGGCCTCAGGGTTTCTCCTACACTGATCGTTGGACAACGTGCAAACCACAAGGGTTCTTGCCATGGGTAAGGAGGAGTTCTGATTTCTGCATCAGACTCACCCCTGGGCAGTGATTGGAGATAAGGTCTCGGTTCTGAAGCCTGAAAACTGAGGTAGGGAAGAGATGATGACCTAAGGCCATGGCGGGTTTTATGTGCTCAGTGTGCGGTCAGCTTTCTGGGTGTTGGTCAGGAGGTCCGGGCTCAGGTTGTGTTCGACAGTGCATTAGTGCCCAGGTTAGACTATATAATTTGGGTAAAGTCGAGTGCTGTGTAGGTTTACCCTCATTTAAGGTGCCTGGGCAGCTCATGAGGCAATCATTTTTTTTTCTAGAGGGCAGGCAGAGTGCTGCATTGTGGGTCCGGAATTGCCAAACTTGAGGGCTTTGGGGCCAGGAGTGTGAGGATGGAAGTCTGAGAAGACAAGCTAGACTTGGGTTTCAGGGCGAGAGCACGGCAGGTACCCCCTGCAGATCTGAACCAATACCTCATGCATCTGAAGTCAGGGCGAGGATCAGACGTTGGCTCAGGTGGGAGTTTCTGAGCATGACGGCCGCTTCATGAAGGGAGCGGAATCTCGAGACCATTGAGGTTTTCCCACGTTGGGAGTTGTGGGATGCCCCCTTCCAGGATTCCTTCTTCCGGACAATTGAGACCTGTTGGACAGCTCCAGGACATCCCATATGGAATGACTCCAGAGCACCGTTCGCGGATGGATGCCTGGGAAGCCCGCCTCGCATTCCAATTGTCTCCTAGCAACAAGACAGTTTAGATCTGATGGCTCTGCGGGAGCAACCTCGGTGGCTGAGTTGAAATGGACTTTCCTGAGGATGTGTCCTAATGTGTTTTTGTGTCCATGAGGGCCTTGGAATGGGGCGGTGGCACCGGCAACCTGAAGTACTTTCCTAAGCTTTGGACATGGCTCCCATGCACAGGTTTACTTGTGGAGACGAGATGAGTTCTGATGGGTGCCTCAGGAAAACCCCTATGCTCGTATTGGAATCAGGCTTTTGAGGACACATGCCTGTAACCCATAGCAATGGATCCTATTATGGCCTAGGGTCCTGTCTGGTTCAATCTTCTTCTCTGGGGACATCCATCTATGGTATGAGTGGAGGTCGATTATCAACTGGTGTCAGACACCCCTTGTTTGTTCCGGGTGACCCACACTATTGGGATGGCCTAAGGGTCGTTGGAGGTTTCTCCTAATTTGTACGATTTTGGACCATGGAATGGGCAGAATTCCCATGGATTGGTAGGCACAGTCCTAATGTGTGGCTCCAGGGGCCCAGCCTGGAGGGTGTGTGGCCCAAGACTTTGAGGACAGAAGTCTGAGAACACAAACTCAGCTTAGGTTTGGGGACGTAGGTATGGCAGGCCCGATCTACAAACCAAGAGAAGAACTCTACAGGATATGAAGAAATTGCGAGTCTGTGGCGATTGCTCAGGCTTTTGTCTATGGATTTTGTATCAGTGATGGCCGTGGAATGTCGGGGAGGCCTCATGGGCCATGGACGAATCTTCCTCTCTGAGGATTTGGCCCGATTCCCAATTGCTTTTCGTCAATCTGTGGAATGGGAGGATTCATTTCAGGTTTGTTACCTCAGGTGTCCCACCAAAAGAGGAATTCCAAAGCAAAGCCGTGGGGAAGACTGAAGGGACAATCCGAACTATGGTTAAAAATTGGGGCCTAGGGGCATGGCAAGCCCAATATGCTATCTCTTCATCCAGCCACTGAGTGGCCTTACTTGAGGACTGGGCTCAGCCTGAGGGTCACAATGTGTGTTTGTGACCAATGTGGCCCGCGAGCATGGGCGGGGCCTCATGGGCCACACTGGTTTCAACGACACTGAACGTTGGACAACATGCCAACCACAAGGTTTCTTGCCATGGGGAAGGAGTTCTGATTTCTGCATCACCTTCAACATGGATGTGATTGGAGATAAGGTCTAGGTTCTGAAACCTGAAAACCGAGGTTGGGAAGAGATGACGACCTAAGGCCATGGCGGCTCGATGTGCTCAGTGTGCGGCCAGCTGTCTGGGAGGGGCCAGGGGGTCCAGGCTCATGCTGTGTCAGAAAGGGCATTAGTGCCCTGGTCAGCCTATGTATTTGGGGTACAGCCAAGGTCGGTGCAGGTTGATCCTCATTTGGGGTTACTGGGTAGCCCCAGAGGACAATGTTTTTTATCTGGTGGGCAGGCAGAGTGCTGCATTGTAGTTCTGGATTGCCAAACTGGAGGCCTTGTGGGCCAGTAGTCTGACGACAAAAGTCTGAGAACACAAGCTAGGC
Source organism: Mustela nivalis (assembly GCF_964662115.1). Lineage (NCBI taxonomy): Eukaryota > Metazoa > Chordata > Mammalia > Carnivora > Mustelidae > Mustela > Mustela nivalis. The sequence goes on along the minus strand of NW_028136512.1, from coordinate 1,952,122 downwards.
TTAGGTTTCTGGGTGAGGCCATGGCAGGCACAATCTACAGACCTGAATCGAGATCTCGTGCATCTGAAGTCAGGGCGAGGATCAGACGATCGCTCAGGTTGGAGTTTCTGTCCCTGATGGCCCCTTCATGAATGGGGGGGCATCACGAGGCCATGGGGGTTTTCCCATGATGGGAGTTGTGAGAAGTTCCAAACTGCAGAGAGTCTTCAGCAGGACAATTGAGACCTGTTGTTTGGCTCCAGGCCAATGATTCTGAGCAGGGTTCTAAGGATGGATGGCTGGGTAGCCCACCTCGCGTTCCAATTGTCTCCTAGCAACAAGACAGTTTAGATCTCCTGGATCTGTGGGGAGCTACCGAGGATGCTGAGTTGAAATGCACACCCCTGGGGATGGGTCCGAATGTGCTTTTGTGTCTATGGAGACCTTGGAATGAAGCGGTGGCACTGGGGCCCTAAAGGGTTCTCCTAAACAGAGGCTTTGACACAGCTCCAACGTGCAAGTTTCCCATGTGTAGATGAGATGTTTTCTGACGGGTGAAACAAGAAACAGCTATATGCTGCTTTTGAAATCCAGGCCTCTGAGGAGAGATGCCTGGAAACCAAAGCAATGGATCTGATTAGTGCCTAGGGGCCTGTTCTTTCCTTTTTACCTCTGAGGACATCTGTCTATGGGTCTGAGTGCAGGTAGGGGCTCATTTGGGCTCCGATTGCCCCTGTTTTTCCTGGGAAGCTACCACTATTGAGATATATCAGGGACTTTGGAGGTTTATCCTATTAGAAGGGTTGTGGCCATTGGAATGGGCACACACAATTCCCTTGGAGAGGGCAAGTACAGTCCTCAGCTTTGGCTCCAGGGGCCTGAGCCTGTAGGTTGTGTCGTCCAGCCCTTTTTGGACAGTTGTCTGAAAACACAAACTCGGCTTATGTTTCAGGTCATAGGTATGGCAGGACTGATCTACCGACCATGAGGAGAACTTTTCGGGATTTGAAAGAAGGGCGAGTGTGAGGCTCCTGCTCAAGTTTTTGTCTCCGGATATCGTGTCACTCATGGTCGTGGAATTTCTGGGTGACTTCATGGGAAATGGACGAGTCTTACTCTCTGGTGGTTTGGCCCCGTCCAAAGAGTTTGGGTTCATTCTGTGGGCTGGAAGAAGTCCGTTTTATTTTGTTGTTGTTGTTGTTGTTGTTTTCTTTTTTAACCTCAGGTGTCCCACCAAATGAGGGATTTCAGAGTAGAGCCCTAGGAGGGGCGACTGGACAATCAGAAATCTGGTTAAAAATTGGGGCCTAGGGACATGTCAAGCCCATTATGACATCTTATGGTCCAGCCACTGAGAGGACTTACAAGAGGACAGGACTCATGCTGAGGGTCACAATGCGTGTGTATGCCCTCGTCGCACTCAAGAATGGGCGGGGCCTCAGGGTTTCTCCTACACTGATCGTTGGACAACGTGCAAACCACAAGGGTTCTTGCCATGGGTAAGGAGGAGTTCTGATTTCTGCATCAGACTCACCCCTGGGCAGTGATTGGAGATAAGGTCTCGGTTCTGAAGCCTGAAAACTGAGGTAGGGAAGAGATGATGACCTAAGGCCATGGCGGGTTTTATGTGCTCAGTGTGCGGTCAGCTTTCTGGGTGTTGGTCAGGAGGTCCGGGCTCAGGTTGTGTTCGACAGTGCATTAGTGCCCAGGTTAGACTATATAATTTGGGTAAAGTCGAGTGCTGTGTAGGTTTACCCTCATTTAAGGTGCCTGGGCAGCTCATGAGGCAATCATTTTTTTTTCTAGAGGGCAGGCAGAGTGCTGCATTGTGGGTCCGGAATTGCCAAACTTGAGGGCTTTGGGGCCAGGAGTGTGAGGATGGAAGTCTGAGAAGACAAGCTAGACTTGGGTTTCAGGGCGAGAGCACGGCAGGTACCCCCTGCAGATCTGAACCAATACCTCATGCATCTGAAGTCAGGGCGAGGATCAGACGTTGGCTCAGGTGGGAGTTTCTGAGCATGACGGCCGCTTCATGAAGGGAGCGGAATCTCGAGACCATTGAGGTTTTCCCACGTTGGGAGTTGTGGGATGCCCCCTTCCAGGATTCCTTCTTCCGGACAATTGAGACCTGTTGGACAGCTCCAGGACATCCCATATGGAATGACTCCAGAGCACCGTTCGCGGATGGATGCCTGGGAAGCCCGCCTCGCATTCCAATTGTCTCCTAGCAACAAGACAGTTTAGATCTGATGGCTCTGCGGGAGCAACCTCGGTGGCTGAGTTGAAATGGACTTTCCTGAGGATGTGTCCTAATGTGTTTTTGTGTCCATGAGGGCCTTGGAATGGGGCGGTGGCACCGGCAACCTGAAGTACTTTCCTAAGCTTTGGACATGGCTCCCATGCACAGGTTTACTTGTGGAGACGAGATGAGTTCTGATGGGTGCCTCAGGAAAACCCCTATGCTCGTATTGGAATCAGGCTTTTGAGGACACATGCCTGTAACCCATAGCAATGGATCCTATCATGGCCTAGGGTCCTGTCTGGTTCAATCTTCTTCTCTGGGGACATCCATCTATGGTATGAGTGGAGGTCGATTATCAGCTGGTGTCAGACACCCCTTGTTTGTTCCGGGTGACCCACACTATTGGGATGGCCTAAGGGTCGTTGGAGGTTTCTCCTAATTTGTACGATTTTGGACCATGGAATGGGCAGAATTCCCATGGATTGGTAGGCACAGTCCTAATGTGTGGCTCCAGGGGCCCAGCCTGGAGGGTGTGTGGCCCAAGACTTTGAGGACAGAAGTCTGAGAACACAAACTCAGCTTAGGTTTGGGGACGTAGGTATGGCAGGCCCGATCTACAAACCAAGAGAAGAACTCTACAGGATATGAAGAAAGTGCGAGTCTGTGGCGATTGCTCAGGCTTTTGTCTCTGGATTTTGTATCAGTGATGGCCGTGGAATGTCGGGGAGGCCTCATGGGCCATGGACGAATCTTCCTCTCTGAGGATTTGGCCCGATTCCCAATTGCTTTTCGTCAATCTGTGGAATGGGAGGATTCATTTCAGTTTTGTTACCTCAGGTGTCCCACCAAAAGAGGAATTCCAAAGCAAAGCCATGGGGAAGACTGAAGGGACAATCCGAACTATGGTTAAAAATTGGGGCCTAGGGGCATGGCAAGCCCAATATGCTATCTCTTCATCCAGCCACTGAGTGGCCTTACTTGAGGACTGGGCTCAGCCTGAGGGTCACAATGTGTGTTTGTGACCAATGTGGCCCGCGAGCATGGGCGGGGCCTCATGGGCCACACTGGTTTCAACGACACTGAACGTTGGACAACATGCCAACCACAAGGTTTCTTGCCATGGGGAAGGAGTTCTGATTTCTGCATCACCTTCAACATGGATGTGATTGGAGATAAGGTCTAGGTTCTGAAAACTGAAAACCGAGGTTGGGAAGAGATGACGACCTAAGGCCATGGCGGCTCGATGTGCTCAGTGTGCGGCCAGCTGTTTGGGAGGGGCCAGGGGGTCCAGGCTCAGGCTGTGTGAAAGGGCATTAGTGCCCTGGTCAGCCTACGTATTTGGGGTACAGCCAAGGTCGGTGCAGGTTGATCCTCATTTGGGGTTACTGGGTAGCCCCAGAGGACAATGTTTTTTATCTGGAGGGCAGGCAGAGTGCTGCATTGTAGTTCTGGATTGCCAAACTGGAGGCCTTGTGGGCCAGTAGTCTGACGACAAAAGTCTGAGAACACAAGCTAGGCTTAGGTTTCCGGGTGAGGCCATGGCAGGCACAATCTACAGACCTGAATCGAGATCTCGTGCATCTGAAGTCAGGGCGAGGATCAGACGATCACTCAGGTTGGAGTTTCTGTCCCTGATGGCCCCTTCATGAATGGGGGGGGCATCACGAGGCCATGGGGGTTTTCCCATGATGGGAGTTGTGAGAAGCTCCAAACTGCAGAGAGTCTTCGGCAGGACAATTGAGACCTGTTGTTTGGCTCCAGGCCAATGATTCTGAGCAGGGTTCTAAGGATGGATGGCTGGGTAGCCCACCTCGCGTTCCAATTGTCTCATAGCAACAAGACAGTTTAGATCTCCTGGATCTGTGGGGAGCTACCGAGGATGCTGAGTTGAAATGCACACCCCAGGGATGGGTCCGAATGTGCTTTTGTGTCTATGGAGACCTTGGAATGAAGCGGTGGCACTGGGGCCCTACAGGGTTCTCCTAAACAGAGGCTTTGACACAGCTCCAACGTGCAAGTTTCCCATGTGTAGATGAGATGTTTTCTGATGGGTGAAACAAGAAACAGCTATATGCTGTTTTGAAATCCAGGCCTCTGAGGAGAGATGCCTGGAAACCAAAGCAATGGATCTGATTAGTCCCTAGGGGCCTGTTCTTTCCTTTTTACCTCTGAGGACATCTGTCTATGGGTCTGAGTGCAGGTAGGGGCTCATTTGGGCTCCGATTGCCCCTGTTTTTCCTGGGAAGCTACCACTATTGAGATATATCAGGGACTTTGGAGGTTTATCCTATTAGAAGGGTTGTGGCCATTGGAATGGGCACACACAATTCCCTTGGAGAGGGCAAGTACAGTCCTCAGGTTTGGCTCCAGGGGCCTGAGCCTGTAGGTTGTGTAGTCTAGCCCTTTTTGGACAGTTGTCTGAAAACACAAACTCGGCTTATGTTTCAGGTCATAGGTATGGCAGGATTGATCTACAGACCATGAGGAGAACTTTTTGGGATTTGAAAGAAGGGCGAGTGTGAGGCTCCTGCTCAAGTTTTTGTCTCGGGATATCGTGTCACTCATGGTCGTGGAATTTCTGGGTGACTTCATGGGAAATGGACGAGTCTTACTCTCTGGTGGTTTGGCCCCGTCCAAAGAGTTTGGGTTCATTCTGTGGGCTGGAAGAAGTCCGTTTTATTTTGTTGTTGTTGTTTTGTTGTTTTCTTTTTTAACCTCAGGTGTCCCACCAAATGAGGGATTTCAAAGTAGAGCCCTAGGAGGGGCGACTGGACAATCAGAAATCTGGTTAAAAATTGGGACCTAGGGACATGTCAAACCCATTATGACATCTAATGATCCAGCCACTGAGAGGACTTACTAGAGGACAGGACTCATGCTGAGGGTCACAATGCGTGTGTATGCCCTCGTCGCACTCAAGAATGGGCGGGGCCTCAGGGTTTCTCCTACACTGATCGTTGGACAACGTGCCAAACACAAGGGTTCTTGCAATGGGTAAGGAGGAGTACTGATTTCTGCATCAGACTCACCCCTGGGAAGTGATTGGAGATAAGGTCTCGGTTCTGAAGCCTTTAAACTGAGGTAGGGAAGAGATGATGACCTAAGGCCATGGCGGGTTTTATGTGCTCAGTGTGCCTTCAGTTTTCTGGGTGTTGGTCAGGAGTTCCGGGCTCAGGATGTGTTCGACAGTGCATTAGTGCCCAGGTTAGACTATATAATTTGGGTAAAGTCGAGTGCTGTGTAGGTTTACCGTCATTTAAGGTGCCTGGGCAGCTCATGAGGCAATAATTTTTTTTCTAGAGGGCAGGCAGAGTGCTGCATTGTGGGTCCGGAATTGCCAAAATTGAGGGCTTTGGGGCCAGGAGTGTGAGGACGGAAGTCTGAGAAGACAAGCTAGACTTGGGTTTCAGGGCGAGGGCACGGCAGGTACCCCCTGCAGATCTGAACCAATATCTCATGCATCTGAAGTCAGGGCGAGGATCAGACGTTGGCTCAGGTGGGAGTTTCTGAGCAATACGGCCGCTTCATGAAGGGAGCGGAATCTCGAGGCCATTGAGGTTTATCCACGTTGGGAGTTGTGGGATGCCCCCTTCCAGGATTCCTTCTTCGGGACAATTGAGACCTGCTGGACAGCTCCAGGACATCCCATATGGAATGACTCAGAGAACCGTTCGGGGATGGATGCCTGGGAAGCCCGCCTCGCATTTCAATTGTCTCCTAGCAACAAGACAGTTTAGATCTGATGGCTCTGCGGGAGCAACCGGGGTGGCTGAGTTGAAATGGACTTTCCTGAGGATGGGTCCTAATGTGTTTTTGTGTCCATGAGGGCCTTGGAATGGGGCGGTGGCACCGGGACCCTGAAGTACTCTCCTAAGCTTTGGACATGGCTCCCATGCACAGGTTTACTTGTGGAGACGAGATGAGTTCTGATGGGTGCCTCTGGAAAACCCCTATGCTCGTATTGGAATCAGGCTTTTGAAGACACATGCCTGTAACCCAAAGCAATGGATCCTATTATGGACTAGGTTCTCTCTGGTTCAATCTACTTTTCTGGGTACATCCATCTATGGTATGAGTGGAAGTCGATTATCAGCTGGTGTCAGACACCCCCTGTTTGTTCCGGGCGACCCACACTATTGGGATGGCCTCAGGGTCGTTGGAGGTTTCTCCTAATTTGTACGATTTTGGACCATGGAATGGGCAGAATTCCCATGGATTGGTAGGCACAGTCCTAATGTGGGGCTCCAGTGGCCCAGCCTGGAAGGTGTGTGGCCCAAGACTTTGAGGACAGAAGTCTGAAAACACAAACTCAGCTTAGGTTTGGGGATGTAGGTATGGCAGGCACGATCTACAAACCATGAGAAAAACTCTACAGGATATGAAGAAAGTGCGAGTCTGTGGTGATTGCTCAGGCTTTTGTCTCTGGATTTTGTATCAGTGATGGCCGTGGAATGTCGGGGAGGCCTCACCGGCCATGGACGAATCTTCCTCTCTGAAGATTTTGCCTGATTCCCAATTGCTTTTCGTCAATCTGTGGGATGGGAGGACTCATTTCAGTTTTGTTACCTCAGGTGTCCCACCAAAAGAGGAATTCCAAAGCAAAGCCGTGGGGAAGACTTAAGGGACAACCCGATCTATGGTTAAAAATTGGGGCCTAGGGGCATGGCAAGCCCAATATGCTATCTCTTCATCCAGCCACTGAGTGGCCTTACTTGAGGACTGGGCTCAGCCTGAGGGTCACAATGTGTGTTTGTAACCAATGTGGCCCGCGAGCATGGGCGGGGCCTCATGGGCCACACTGGTTTCAACGACACTGAACGTTGGACAACATGCCAACCACAAGGTTTCTTGCCATGGGGAAGGAGTTCTGATTTCTGCATCACCTTCATCATGGACAGTGATTGGAGATAAGGTCTAGGTTCTGAATCCTGAAAACCGAGGTTGGGAAGAGATGACGACCTAAGGCCATGGTGGCTCGATGTGCTCAGTGTGCGGCCAGCTGTCTGGGAGGGGCCAGGGGGTCCAGGCTCAGGCTGTGTCAGAAAGGGCATTAGTGCCCTGGTCAGCCTATGTATTTGGGGTACAGCCAAGGTCGGTGCAGGTTGATCCTCATTTGGGGTTACTGGGTAGCCCCAGAGGACAGTGTTTTTTATCTGGAGGGCAGGCAGAGTGCTGCATTGTAGTTCTGGATTGCCAAACTGGAGGCCTTGTGGGCCAGTAGTCTGACGACAAAAGTCTGAGAACACAAGCTAGGCTTAGGTTTCTGGGTGAGGCCATGGCAGGCACAATCTACAGACCTGAATCGAGATCTCGTGCATCTGAAGTCAGGGCGAGGATCAGACGATCGCTCAGGTTGGAGTTTCTGTCCCTGATGGCCCCTTCATGAATGGCGGGGCATCACGAGGCCATGGGGGTTTTCCCATGATGGGAGTTGTGAGAAGCTCCAAACTGCAGAGAGTCTTCGGCAGGACAATTGAGACCTGTTGTTTGGCTCCAGGCCAATGATTCTGAGCAGGGTTCTAAGGATGGATGGCTGGGTAGCCCACCTCGCGTTCCAATTGTCTCCTAGCAACAAGACAGTTTAGATCTCCTGGATCTGTGGGGAGCTACCGAGGATGCTGAGTTGAAATGCACACCCCTGGGGATGGGTCCGAATGTGCTTTTGTGTCTATGGAGACCTTGGAATGAAGCGGTGGCACTGGGGCCCTAAAGGGTTCTCCTAAACAGAGGCTTTGACACAGCTCCAACGTGCAAGTTTCCCATGTGTAGATGAGATGTTTTCTGACGGGTGAAACAAGAAACAGCTATATGCTGCTTTTGAAATCCAGGCCTCTGAGGAGAGATGCCTGGAAACCAAAGCAATGGATCTGATTAGAGCCTAGGGGCCTGTTCTTTCCTTTTTACCTCTGAGGACATCTGTCTATGGGTCTGAGTGCAGGTAGGGGCTCATTTGGGCTCCGATTGCCCCTGTTTTTCCTGGGAAGCTACCACTATTGAGATATATCAGGGACTTTGGAAGTTTATCCTATTAGAAGGGTTGTGGCCATTGGAATGGGCACACACAATTCCCTTGGAGAGGGCAAGTACAGTCCTCAGCTTTGGCTCCAGGGGCCTGAGCCTGTAGGTTGTGTCGTCCAGCCCTTTTTGGACAGTTGTCTGAAAACACAAACTCGGCTTATGTTTCAGGTCATAGGTATGGCAGGACTGATCTACCGACCTTGAGGAGAACTTTTCGGGATTTGAAAGAAGGGCGAGTGTGAGGCTCCTGCTCAAGTTTTTGTCTCGGGATATCGTGTCACTCATGGTCGTGGAATTTCTGGGTGACTTCATGGGAAATGGACGAGTCTTACTCTCTGGTGGTTTGGCCCCGTCCAAAGAGTTTGGGTTCATTCTGTGGGCTCGAAGAAGTCCGTTTTATTTTGTTGTTGTTGTTTTGTTGTTTTCTTTTTTAACCTCAGGTGTCCCACCAAATGAGGGATTTCAGAGTAGAGCCCTAGGAGGGGCGACTGGACAATCAGAAATCTGGTTAAAATTGGGGCCTAGGGACATGTCAAGCCCATTATGATATCTTATGGTCCAGCCACTGAGAGGACTTACTAGAGGACAGGACTCATGCTGAGGGTCACAATGCGTGTGTATGCCCTCCTCGCACTCAAGAATGGGCGGGGCCTCAGGGTTTCTCCTACACTGATCGTTGGACAACGTGCAAACCACAAGGGTTCTTGCCATGGGTAAGGAGGAGTTCTGATTTCTGCATCAGACTCACCCCTGGGCAGTGATTGGAGATAAGGTCTCGGTTCTGAAGCCTGAAAACTGAGGTAGGGAAGAGATGATGACCTAAGGCCATGGCGGGTTTTATGTGCTCAGTGTGCGGTCAGCTTTCTGGGTGTTGGTCAGGAGGTCCGGGCTCAGGTTGTGTTCGACAGTGCATTAGTGCCCAGGTTAGACTATATAATTTGGGTAAAGTCGAGTGCTGTGTAGGTTTACCCTCATTTAAGGTGCCTGGGCAGCTCATGAGGCAATCATTTTTTTTTCTAGAGGGCAGGCAGAGTGCTGCATTGTGGGTCCGGAATTGCCAAACTTGAGGGCTTTGGGGCCAGGAGTGTGAGGATGGAAGTCTGAGAAGACAAGCTAGATTTGGGTTTCAGGGCGAGAGCACGGCAGGTACCCCCTGCAGATCTGAACCAATATCTCATGCATCTGAAGTCAGGGCGAGGATCAGACGTTGGCTCAGGTGGGAGTTTCTGAGCATGACGGCCGCTTCATGAAGGGAGCGGAATCTCGAGACCATTGAGGTTTTCCCACGTTGGGAGTTGTGGGATGCCCCCTTCCAGGATTCCTTCTTCCGGACAATTGAGACCTGTTGGACAGCTCCAGGACATCCCATATGGAATGACTCCAGAGCACCATTCGCGGATGGATGCCTGGGAAGCCCGCCTCGCATTCCAATTGTCTCCTAGCAACAAGACAGTTTAGATCTGATGGCTCTGCGGGAGCAACCTCGGTGGCTGAGTTGAAATGGACTTTCCTGAGGATGTGTCCTAATGTGTTTTTGTGTCCATGAGGGCCTTGGAATGGGGCGGTGGCACCGGCAACCTGAAGTACTTTCCTAAGCTTTGGACATGGCTCCCATGCACAGGTTTCCTTGTGGAGACGAGATGAGTTCTGATGGGTGCCTCAGGAAAACCCCTATGCTCGTATTGGAATCAGGCTTTTGAGGACACATGCCTGTAACCCATAGCAATGGATCCTATTATGGCCTAGGGTCCTGTCTGGTTCAATCTTCTTCTCTGGGGACATCCATCTATGGTATGAGTGGAGGTCGATTATCAGCTGGTGTCAGACACCCCTTGTTTGTTCCGGGTGACCCACACTATTGGGATGGCCTAAGGGTCGTTGGAGGATTCTCCTAATTTGTACGATTTTGGACCATGGAATGGGCAGAATTCCCATGGATTGGTAGGCACAGTCCTAATGTGTGTCTCCAGGGGCCCAGCCTGGAGGGTGTGTGGCCCAAGACTTTGAGGACAGAAGTCTGAGAACACAAACTCAGCTTAGGTTTGGGGACGTAGGTATGGCAGGCCCGATCTACAAACCAAGAGAAGAACTCTACAGGATATGAAGAAATTGCGAGTCTGTGGCGATTGCTCAGGCTTTTGTCTCTGGATTTTGTATCAGTGATGGCCGTGGAATGTCGGGGAGGCCTCACCGGCCATGGACGAATCTTCCTCTCTGAAGATTTGGCCTGATTCCCAATTGCTTTTCGTCAATCTGTGGGATGGGAGGACTCATTTCAGTTTTGTTACCTCAGGTGTCCCACCAAAAGAGGAATTCCAAAGCAAAGCCGTGGGGAAGACTGAAGGGACAATCCGAACTATGGTTAAAAATTGGGGCCTAGGGGCATGGCAAGCCCAATATGCTATCTCTTCATCCAGCCACTGAGTGGCCTTACTTGAGGACTGGGCTCAGCCTGAGGGTCACAATGTGTGTTTGTGACCAATGTGGCCCGCGAGCATGGGCGGGGCCTCATGGGCCACACTGGTTTCAACGACACTGAACGTTGGACAACATGCCAACCACAAGGTTTCTTGCCATGGGGAAGGAGTTCTGATTTCTGCATCACCTTCAACATGGATGTGATTGGAGATAAGGTCTAGGTTCTGAAACCTGAAAACCGAGGTTGGGAAGAGATGACGACCTAAGGCCATGGCGGCTCGATGTGCTCAGTGTGCGGCCAGCTGTCTGGGAGGGGCCAGGGGGTCCAGGCTCAGGCTGTGTCAGAAAGGGCATTAGTGCCCTGGTCAGCCTATGTATTTGGGGTACAGCCAAGGTCGGTGCAGGTTGATCCTCATTTGGGGTTACTGGGTAGCCCCAGAGGACAATGTTTTTTATCTGGAGGGCAGGCAGAGTGCTGCATTGTAGTTCTGGATTGCCAAACTGGAGGCCTTGTGGGCCAGTAGTCTGACGACAAAAGTCTGAGAACACAAGCTAGGCTTAGGTTTCTGGGTGAGGCCATGGCAGCAACAATCTACAGACCTGAATCGAGATCTCGTGCATCTGAAGTCAGGGAGAGGATCAGACGATCGCTCAGGTTGGAGTTTCTGTCCCTGATGGCCCCTTCATGAATGGGGGGGGCATCACGAGGCCATGGGGTTTTTCCCATGATGGGAGTTGTGAGAAGCTCCAAACTGCAGAGAGTCTTCAGCAGGACAATTGAGACCTGTTGTTTGGCTCCAGGCCAATGATTCTGAGCAGGGTTCTAAGGATGGATGGCTGGGTAGCCCACCTCGCGTTCCAATTGTCTCCTAGCAACAAGACAGTTTAGATCTCCTGGATCTGTGGGGAGCTACCGAGGATGCTGAGTTGAAATGCACACCCCTGGGGATGGGTCCGAATGTGCTTTTGTGTCTATGGAGACCTTGGAATGAAGCGGTGGCACTGGGGCCCTAAAGGGTTCTCCTAAACAGAGGCTTTGACACAGCTCCAACGTGCAAGTTTCCCATGTGTAGATGAGATGTTTTCTGATGGGTGAAACAAGAAACAGCTATATGCTGCTTTTGAAATCCAGGCCTCTGAGGAGAGATGCCTGGAAACCAAAGCAATGGATCTGATTAGTGCCTAGGGGCCTGTTCTTTCCTTTTTACCTCTGAGGACATCTGTCTATGGGTCTGAGTGCAGGTAGGGGCTCATTTGGGCTCCGATTGCCCTTGTTTTTCCTGGGAAGCTACCACTATTGAGATATATCAGGGACTTTGGAGGTTTATCCTATTAGAAGGGTTGTGGCCATTGGAATGGGCACACACAATTCCCTTGGAGAGGGCAAGTACAGTCCTCAGCTTTGGCTCCAGGGGCCTGAGCCTGTAGGTTGTGTAGTCCAGCCCTTTTTGGACAGTTGTCTGAAAACACAAACTCGGCTTATGTTTCAGGTCATAGGTATGGCAGGACTTATCTACCGACCATGAGGAGAACTTTTCGGGATTTGAAAGAAGGGCGAGTGTGAGGCTCCTGCTCAAGTTTTTGTCTCCGGATATCGTGTCACTCATGGTCGTGGAATTTCTGCGTGACTTCATGGGAAATGGACGAGTCTTACTCTCTGGTGGTTTGGCCCCGTCCAAAGAGTTTGGGTTCATTCTGTGGGCTCGAAGAAGTCCGTTTTATTTTGTTGTTGTTGTTTTGTTGTTTTCTTTTTTAACCTCAGGTGTCCCACCAAATGAGGGATTTCAGAGTAGAGCCCTAGGAGGGGCGACTGGACAATCAGAAATCTGGTTAAAAATTGGGGCCTAGGGACATGTCAAGCCCATTATGACATCTTATGGTCCAGCCACTGAGAGGACTTACAAGAGGACAGGACTCATGCTGAGGGTCACAATGCGTGTGTATGCCCTCGTCGCACTCAAGAATGGGCGGGGCCTCAGGGTTTCTCCTACACTGATCGTTGGACAACGTGCAAACCACAAGGGTTCTTGCCATGGGTAAGGAGGAGTTCTGATTTCTGCATCAGACTCACCCCTGGGCAGTGATTGGAGATAAGGTCTCGGTTCTGAAGCCTGAAAACTGAGGTAGGGAAGAGATGATGACCTAAGGCCATGGCGGGTTTTATGTGCTCAGTGTGCGGTCAGCTTTCTGGGTGTTGGTCAGGAGGTCCGGGCTCAGGTTGTGTTCGACAGTGCATTAGTGCCCAGGTTAGACTATATAATTTGGGTAAAGTCGAGTGCTGTGTAGGTTTACCCTCATTTAAGGTGCCTGGGCAGCTCATGAGGCAATCATTTTTTTTTCTAGAGGGCAGGCAGAGTGCTGCATTGTGGGTCCGGAATTGCCAAACTTGAGGGCTTTGGGGCCAGGAGTGTGAGGATGGAAGTCTGAGAAGACAAGCTAGACTTGGGTTTCAGGGCGAGAGCACGGCAGGTACCCCCTGCAGATCTGAACCAATATCTCATGCATCTGAAGTCAGGGCGAGGATCAGACGTTGGCTCAGGTGGGAGTTTCTGAGCATGACGGCCGCTTCATGAAGGGAGCGGAATCTCGAGACCATTGAGGTTTTCCCACGTTGGGAGTTGTGGGATGCCTCCTTCCAGGATTCCTTCTTCTGGACAATTGAGACCTGTTGGACAGCTCCAGGACATCCCATATGGAATGACTCCAGAGCACCATTCGCGGATGGATGCCTGGGAAGCCCGCCTCGCATTCCAATTGTCTCCTAGCAACAAGACAGTTTAGATCTGATGGCTCTGCGGGAGCAACCTCGGTGGCTGAGTTGAAATGGACTTTCCTGAGGATGTGTCCTAATGTGTTTTTGTGTCCATGAGGGCCTTGGAATGGGGCGGTGGCACCGGCAACCTGAAGTACTTTCCTAAGCTTTGGACATGGCTCCCATGCACAGGTTTCCTTGTGGAGACGAGATGAGTTCTGATGGGTGCCTCAGGAAAACCCCTATGCTCGTATTGGAATCAGGCTTTTGAGGACACATGCCTGTAACCCATAGCAATGGATCCTATTATGGCCTAGGGTCCTGTCTGGTTCAATCTTCTTCTCTGGGGACATCCATCTATGGTATGAGTAGAGGTCGATTATCAGCTGGTGTCAGACACCCCTTGTTTGTTCCGGGTGACCCACACTATTGGGATGGCCTAAGGGTCGTTGGAGGTTTCTCCCAATTTGTACGATTTTGGACCATGGAATGGGCAGAATTCCCATGGATTGGTAGGCACAGTCCTAATGTGTGGCTCCAGGGGCCCAGCCTGGAGGGTGTGTGGCCCAAGACTTTGAGGAGAGAAGTCTGAGAACACAAACTCAGCTTAGGTTTGGGGACGTAGGTATGGCAGGCCCGATCTACAAACCAAGAGAAGAACTCTACAGGATATGAAGAAAGTGCGAGTCTGTGGCGATTGCTCAGGCTTTTGTCTCTGGATTTTGTATCAGTGATGGCCGTGGAATGTCGGGGAGGCCTCATGGGCCATGGACGAATCTTCCTCTCTGAGGATTTGGCCCGATTCCCAATTGCTTTTCGTCAATCTGTGGAATGGGAGGATTCATTTCAGTTTTGTTACCTCAGGTGTCCCACCAAAAGAGGAATTCCAAAGCAAAGCCGTGGGGAAGACTGAAGGGACAATCCGAACTATGGTTAAAAATTGGGGCCTAGGGGCATGGCAAGCCCAATATGCTATCTCTTCATCCAGCCACTGAGTGGCTTTACTTGAGGACTGGGCTCAGCCTGAGGGTCACAATGTGTGTTTGTGACCAATGCGGCCCGCGAGCATGGGCGGGGCCTCATGGGCCACACTGGTTTCAACGACACTGAACGTTGGACAACATGCCAACCACAAGGTTTCTTGCCATGGGGAAGGAGTTCTGATTTCTGCATCACCTTCAACATGGATGTGATTGGAGATAAGGTCTAGGTTCTGAAAACTGAAAACCGAGGTTGGGAAGAGATGACGACCTAAGGCCATGGCGGCTCGATGTGCTCAGTGTGCGGCCAGCTGTCTGGGAGGGGCCAGGGGGTCCAGGCTCAGGCTGTGTCAGAAAGGGCATTAGTGCCCTGGTCAGCCTATGTATTTGGGGTACAGCCAAGGTCGGTGCAGGTTGATCCTCATTTGGGGTTACTGGGTAGCCCCAGAGGACAATGTTTTTTATCTGGAGGGCAGGCAGAGTGCTGCATTGTAGTTCTGGATTGCCAAACTGGAGGCCTTGTGGGCCAGTAGTCTGAAGACAAAAGTCTGAGAACACAAGCTAGGCTTAGGTTTCCGGGTGAGGCCATGGCAGGCACAATCTACAGACCTGAATCGAGATCTCGTGCATCTGAAGTCAGGGCGAGGATCAGACGATCACTCAGGTTGGAGTTTCTGTCCCTGATGGCCCCTTCATGAATGGGGGGGGGCATCACGAGGCCATGGGGGTTTTCCCATGATGGGAGTTGTGAGAAGCTCCAAACTGCAGAGAGTCTTCGGCAGGACAATTGAGACCTGTTGTTTGGCTCCAGGCCAATGATTCTGAGCAGGGTTCTAAGGATGGATGGCTGGGTAGCCCACCTCGCATTCCAATTGTCTCCTAGCAACAAGACAGTTTAGATCTCCTGGATCTGTGGGGAGCTACCGAGGATGCTGAGTTGAAATGCACACCCCAGGGATGGGTCCGAATGTGCTTTTGTGTCTATGGAGACCTTGGAATGAAGCGGTGGCACTGGGGCCCTACAGGGTTCTCCTAAACAGAGGCTTTGACACAGCTCCAACGTGCAAGTTTCCCATGTGTAGATGAGATGTTTTCTGATGGGTGAAACAAGAAACAGCTATATGCTGTTTTGAAATCCAGGCCTCTGAGGAGAGATGCCTGGAAACCAAAGCAATGGATCTGATTAGTCCCTAGGGGCCTGTTCTTTCCTTTTTACCTCTGAGGACATCTGTCTATGGGTCTGAGTGCAGGTAGGGGCTCATTTGGGCTCCGATTGCCCCTGTTTTTCCTGGGAAGCTACCACTATTGAGATATATCAGGGACTTTGGAGGTTTATCCTATTAGAAGGGTTGTGGCCATTGGAATGGGCACACACAATTCCCATGGAGAGGGCAAGTACAGTCCTCAGGTTTGGCTCCGGGGGCCTGAGCCTGTAGGTTGTGTAGTCCAGCCCTTTTTGGACAGTTGTCTGAAAACACAAACTCGGCTTATGTTTAAGGTCATAGGTATGGCAGGATTGATCTACAGACCATGGGGAGAACTTTTTGGGATTTGAAAGAAGGGCGAGTGTGAGGCTCCTGCTCAAGTGTTTGTCTCGGGATATCGTGTCACTCATGGTCGTGGAATTTCTGGGTGACTTCATGGGAAATGGACGAGTCTTACTCTCTGGTGGTTTGGCCCCGTCCAAAGAGTTTGGGTTCATTCTGTGGGCTCGAAGAAGTCCGTTTTATTTTGTTGTTGTTGTTTTGTTGTTTTCTTTTTTAACCTCAGGTGTCCCACCAAATGAGGGATTTCAAAGTAGAGCCCTAGGAGGGGCGACTGGACAATCAGAAATCTGGTTAAAAATTGGGACCTAGGGACATGTCAAACCCATTATGACATCTAATGATCCAGCCACTGAGAGGACTTACTAGAGGACAGGACTCATGCTGAGGGTCACAATGCGTGTGTATGCCCTCGTCGCACTCAAGAATGGGCGGGGCCTCAGGGTTTCTCCTACACTGATCGTTGGACAACGTGCCAACCACAAGGGTTCTTGCCATGGGTAAGGAGGAGTACTGATTTCTGCATCAGACTCACCCCTGGGAAGTGATTGGAGATAAGGTCTCGGTTCTGAAGCCTTTAAACTGAGGTAGGGAAGAGATGATGACCTAAGGCCATGGCGGGTTTTATGTGCTCAGTGTGCCTTCAGTTTTCTGGGTGTTGGTCAGGAGTTCCGGGCTCAGGATGTGTTCGACAGTGCATTAGTGCCCAGGTTAGACTATATAATTTGGGTAAAGTCGAGTGCTGTGTAGGTTTACCGTCATTTAAGGTGCCTGGGCAGCTCATGAGGCAATAATTTTTTTTCTAGAGGGCAGGCAGAGTGCTGCATTGTGGGTCCGGAATTGCCAAACTTGAGGGCTTCGGGGCCAGGAGTGTGAGGACGGAAGTCTGAGAAGACAAGCTAGACTTGGGTTTCAGGGCGAGGGCACGGCAGGTACCCCCTGCAGATCTGAACCAATATCTCATGCATCTGAAGTCAGGGCGAGGATCAGACGTTGGCTCAGGTGGGAGTTTCTGAGCAATACGGCCGCTTCATGAAGGGAGCGGAATCTCGAGGCCATTGAGGTTTATCCACGTTGGGAGTTGTGGGATGCCCCCTTCCAGGATTCCTTCTTCGGGACAATTGAGACCTGCTGGACAGCTCCAGGACATCCCATATGGAATGACTCCAGAGAACCGTTCGGGGATGGATGCCTGGGAAGCCCGCCTCGCATTTCAATTGTCTCCTAGCAACAAGACAGTTTAGATCTGATGGCTCTGTGGGAGCAACCGGGGTGGCTGAGTTGAAATGGACTTTCCTGAGGATGGGTCCTAATGTGTTTTTGTTTCCATGAGGGCCTTGGAATGGGGCGGTGGCACCGGGACCCTGAAGTACTCTCCTAAGCTTTGGACATGGCTCCCATGCACAGGTTTACTTGTGGAGACGAGATGAGTTCTGATGGGTACCTCTGGAAAACCCCTATGCTCGTATTGGAATCAGGCTTTTGAAGACACATGCCTGTAACCCAAAGCAATGGATCCTATTATGGACTAGGTTCTCTCTGGTTTAATCTACTTTTCTGGGTACATCCATCTATGGTATGAGTGGAAGTCGATTATCAGCTGGTGTCAGACACCCCCTGTTTGTTCCGGGCGACCCACACTATTGGGATGGCCTCAGGGTCGTTGGAGGTTTCTCCTAATTTGTACGATTTTGGACCATGGAATGGGCAGAATTCCCATGGATTGGTAGGCACAGTCCTAATGTGGGGCTCCAGTGGCCCAGCCTGGAAGGTGTGTGGCCCAAGACTTTGAGGACAGAAGTCTGAAAACACAAACTCAGCTTAGGTTTGGGGATGTAGGTATGGCAGGCACGATCTACAAACCATGAGAAGAACTCTTCAGGATATGAAGAAAGTGCGAGTCTGTGGTGATTGCTCAGGCTTTTGTCTGTGGATTTTGTATCAGTGATGGCCGTGGAATGTCGGGGAGGCCTCACCGGCCATGGACGAATCTTCCTCTCTGAAGATTTGGCCTGATTCCCAATTGCTTTTCGTCAATCTGTGGGATGGGAGGACTCATTTCAGTTTTGTTACCTCAGGTGTCCCACCAAAAGAGGAATTCCAAAGCAAAGCCGTGGGGAAGACTTAAGGGACAACCCGATCTATGGTTAAAAATTGGGGCCTAGGGGCATGGCAAGCCCAAAATGCTATCTCTTCATCCAGCCACTGAGTGGCCTTACTTGAGGACTGGGCTCAGCCTGAGGGTCACAATGTGTGTTTGTAACCAATGTGGCCCGCGAGCATGGGCGGGGCCACATGGGCCACACTGGTTTCAACGACACTGAACGTTGGACAACATGCCAACCACAAGGTTTCTTGCCATGGGGAAGGAGTTCTGATTTCTGCATCACCTTCATCATGGACAGTGATTGGAGATAAGGTCTAGGTTCTGAATCCTGAAAACCGAGGTTGGGAAGAGATGACGACCTAAGGCCATGGCGGCTCGATGTGCTCAGTGTGCGGCCAGCTGTCTGGGAGGGGCCAGGGGGTCCAGGCTCAGGCTGTGTCAGAAAGGGCATTAGTGCCCTGGTCAGCCTATGTATTTGGGGTACAGCCAAGGTCGGTGCAGGTTGATCCTCATTTGGGGTTACTGGGTAGCCCCAGAGGACAGTGTTTTTTATCTGGAGGGCAGGCAGAGTGCTGCATTGTAGTTCTGGATTGCCAAACTGGAGGCCTTGTGGGCCAGTAGTCTGACGACAAAAGTCTGAGAACACAAGCTAGGCTTAGGTTTCTGGGTGAGGCCATGGCAGGCACAATCTACAGACCTGAATCGAGATCTCGTGCATCTGAAGTCAGGGCGAGGATCAGACGATCGCTCAGGTTGGAGTTTCTGTCCCTGATGGCCCCTTCATGAATGGGGGGGCATCACGAGGCCATGGGGGTTTTCCCATGATGGGAGTTGTGAGAAGCTCCAAACTGCAGAGAGTCTTCGGCAGGACAATTGAGACCTGTTGTTTGGCTCCAGGCCAATGATTCTGAGCAGGGTTCTAAGGATGGATGGCTGGGTAGCCCACCTCGCGTTCCAATTGTCTCCTAGCAACAAGACAGTTTAGATCTCCTGGATCTGTGGGGAGCTACCGAGGATGCTGAGTTGAAATGCACACCCCAGGGATGGGTCCGAATGTGCTTTTGTGTCTATGGAGACCTTGGAATGAAGCGGTGGCACTGGGGCCCTAAAGGGTTCTCCTAAACAGAGGCTTTGACACAGCTCCAACGTGCAAGTTTCCCATGTGTAGATGAGATGTTTTCTGACGGGTGAAACAAGAAACAGCTATATGCTGCTTTTGAAATCCAGGCCTCTGAGGAGAGATGCCTGGAAACCAAAGCAATGGATCTGATTAGTGCCTAGGGGCCTGTTCTTTCCTTTTTACCTCTGAGGACATCTGTCTATGGGTCTGAGTGCAGGTAGGGGCTCATTTGGGCTCCGATTGCCCCTTTTTTTCCTGGGAAGCTACCACTATTGAGATATATCAGGGACTTTGGAGGTTTATCCTATTAGAAGGGTTGTGGCCATTGGAATGGGCACACACAATTCCCTTGGAGAGGGCAAGTACAGTCCTCAGCTTTGGCTCCAGGGGCCTGAGCCTGTAGGTTGTGTCGTCCAGCCCTTTTTGGACAGTTGTCTGAAAACACAAACTCGGCTTATGTTTCAGGTCATAGGTATGGCAGGACTGATCTACCGACCTTGAGGAGAACTTTTCGGGATTTGAAAGAAGGGCGAGTGTGAGGCTCCTGCTCAAGTTTTTGTCTCGGGATATCGTGTCACTCATGGTCGTGGAATTTCTGGGTGACTTCATGGGAAATGGACGAGTCTTACTCTCTGGTGGTTTGGCCCCGTCCAAAGAGTTTGGGTTCATTCTGTGGGCTGGAAGAAGTCCGTTTTATTTTGTTGTTGTTGTTGTTGTTGTTTTCTTTTTTAACCTCAGGTGTCCCACCAAATGAGGGATTTCAGAGTAGAGCCCTAGGAGGGGCGACTGGACAATCAGAAATCTGGTTAAAAATTGGGGCCTAGGGACATGTCAAGCCCATTATGACATCTTATGGTCCAGCCACTGAGAGGACTTACTAGAGGACAGGACTCATGCTGAGGGTCACAATGCGTGTGTATGCCCTCGTCGCACTCAAGAATGGGCGGGGCCTCAGGGTTTCTCCTACACTGATCGTTGGACAACGTGCAAAACACAAGGGTTCTTGCCATGGGTAAGGAGGAGTTCTGATTTCTGCATCAGACTCACCCCTGGGCAGTGATTGGAGATAAGGTCTCGGTTCTGAAGCCTGAAAACTGAGGTAGGGAAGAGATGATGACCTAAGGCCATGGCGCGTTTTATGTGCTCAGTGTGCGGTCAGCTTTCTGGGTGTTGGTCAGGAGGTCCGGGCTCAGGTTGTGCTCGACAGTGCATTAGTGCCCAGGTTAGACTATATAATATGGGTAAGGTCGAGTGCTGTGTAGGTTTATCCTCATTTAAGGTGCCTGGGCAGCTCATGAGGCAATAATTTTTTTTTTTCTAGAGGGCCGGCAGAGTGCTGCATTGTGGGTCCGGAATTGCCAAATTTTAGGACTTCGGGGCCAGCAGTTTGAGGACGGAATTGTGAGAAGGCAAGCTAGACTTGGGTTTCAGGGCGAGGGCACGACAGGTACCCCCTGCAGATCTGAACCAATATCTCATGCTTCTGAAGTCAGGGCGAGGATCAGATGTTGGCTCAGGTTGGAGTTCCTGTGCATGACGGCCGCTTTATGAAGGGAGCGGTATCTCGGGGCCATTGAGGTTTTCCCACGTTGGGAGTTGTGGGATGCCCCCTTCAAGGATTCCTTCTGCGGGACAATTGAGACCTGTTGGACAGCTCCAGGACATCCCATATGGAATGACTCCAGAGCACCATTCGCGGATGGATGCCTGGGAAGCCCGCCTCGCATTCCAATTGTCTCCTAGCAACAAGAAAGTTTAGATCTGATGGCTCTGCCGGAGCAACCGGGGTGGCTGAGTTGAAATGGACTTTCCTGAGGATGGGTCCTAATGTGTTTTTGTGTCCATGAGGGCCTTGGAATGGGGCGGTGGCACCGGGACCCTGAAGTACTCTCCTAAGCTATGGACATGGCTCCCATGCACAGGTTTACTTGTGGAGACGAATTGAGTTCTGATGGGTGCCTCAAGAAAACCCCTATGCTCGTATTGGAATCAGGCATTTGAGGACACATGCCTGTAACCCATAGCAATGGATCCTATTATGGCCTAGGGTCCTGTCTGGTTCAATCTTCTTCTCTGGGGACATACATCTATGGTATGAGTGGATGTCGATTATCAGCTGGTGTCAGACAGCCCTTGTTTGTTCCGGGCGACCTACACTATTGGGATGGCCTCAGCGACTTTGGAGGTTTCTCCTAATTTGTACGATTTTGGATCATGGAATGGGCAGAATTCCCATGGATTGGTAGGCACAGTCCTAATGTGTGGCTCCAGGCGCCCAGCCTGGAGGCTGTGTGGCCCAAGACTTTGAGGACAAAAGTCTGAAAACACAAACTCAGCTTAGGTTTGGGGACGTAGGTATGGCAGGCAGGCCCGATCGACAAACCATGAGAAGAACTCTTCAGGATATGAAGAAAGTGCGAGTCTGAGGCGCTTGCTCAGGCTTTTGTCTCTGGATTTTGTATCAGCGATGGCCGTGGAATTTCGGGGAGGCCTCAAGGCCATGCACGAATCTTCCTCTCTGAGGATTTGGCCCGATTCCCAATTGCTTTTCGTCATTCTGTGGGATGGATGGTCTCCTTTCAGGTTTATTACCTCAGGTGTCCCACCAAAAGAGGAATTCCAAATCCAAGCCGTGGGGAAGACTGAAGGGACATCCCGAACTATGGTTAAAAGTGGGGGCCTAGGGGCATGGCAAGCCCAATATGCTATCTCTTCATCCAGCCACTGAGTGGCCTTACTTGAGGACTGGGCTCAGCCTGAGGGTCACAATGTGTGTTTGTGACCAATGTGGCCCGCGAGCATGGGCGTGGCCTCATGGGCCACACTGGTTTCAACCACAATGAACGTAGGACAACATGCCAACCACAAGGTTTCTTGCCATGGGGAAGGAGTTCTGATTTCTGCATCAACTTCAACCCTGGGCAGTTCTTGGAGATAAGGTCTAGGTTCTGAAACCTGGAAACCGAGGTTGGGAAGAGATGACGATCTAAGGCCACGGAGGCTCGATGTGCTCAGTGTGCGGCCAGCTGTCTGAGACGGGCCTGGGAGTCCAGGCTCAGGCTGTGTCAGAAAGGGCATTAGTGCCCTTGTCAGCCTATGTATTTGGGGTACAGCCAAGGTCGGTGCAGGTTGATCCTCATTTGGGGTTACTGGGTAGCCCCAGAGGACAATGTTTTTTATCTGGAGGGCAGGCAGAGTGCTGCATTGTAGTTCTGGATTGCCAAACTGGAGGCCTTGTGGGCCAGTAGTCTGACGACAAAAGTCTGAGAACACAAGCTAGGCTTAGGTTTCTGGGTGAGGCCATGGCAGGCACAATCTACAGACCTGAATCGAGATCTCGTGCATCTGAAGTCAGGGCGAGGATCAGACGATCGCTCACGTTGGAGTTTCTGTCCTGATGGCCCCTTCATGAATGGGGGGGGGCAATACGAGGCCATGGGGGTTTTCCCACGATGGGAGTTATGAGAAGCTCCAAACAGCAGAGAGTCTTCTGCAGGTCAATTGAAACCGTTGCTTGGCTCCAGGCCAATGATTCTGAGCAGGGTTCTAAGGATGGATGGCTGCGTAGACCACCTCGCATTCCAATTGTCTCCTAGCAACAAGACAGGTTAGATCTCCTGGATCTGTGGGGAGCAACCGAGGATGCTGAGTTGAAATGGACACCCCTCAGGATGGGTCCTAATGTGCTTTTGTGTCTATGGAGACCTTGGAATGAAGAGGTGGCACTGGTGCCCTAAAGGGTTCTCGTAAACAGAGGCTTTGACACAGCTCCAACGTGCAAGTTTCCCATGTGTAGATGAGATGTTTTCTGATGGGTGAATCAAGAAACAGCTATATGCTGCTTTTGAAATCCAGGCCTCTGAGGAGAGATGCCTGGAAATAAAGCAATGGATCTGATTAGTGCCTAGGGTCCTGTTCTTTCCTTTTTACCTCTGGGGACATCTGTCTATGGGTCTGAGTGCAGGTAGGTGCTCATTTGGGCTCATATTGCCCCTGTTTTTCCTGGGAAGTCACCACATTTGAGATGGATCAGGGACTTTGGAGGTTTATCCTATTAGAAGGGTTGTGGCCATTGGAATGGGCACACACAATTCCCTTGGAGAGGGCAAGTACAGTCCTCAGGTTTGGCTTCAGGGGCCTGAGCCTGTAGGTTGTGTAGGCCAGGGCTGTTTGGACAGTTGTCTGAAAACACAAACTCGGCTTATGTTTCGGGTCATAGGTATGGCAGGACTGATCTACAGACCATGACGAGAACTCTTCGGGATTTGGAAGAAGGGCGAGTGTGAGGCTCCTGCTTAAGTTTTTGTCTCTGTATATCGTGTCACTCATGGTCGTGGAATTTCAGGGTGACTTTATGGGAAATGGACGAGTCTTACTCTCTTGTGGTTTGGCCCCGTCCAAAGAGATTGGGGTCATTCTGTGGGCTGGAAGAAGTCCGTTTTTTTTTTGTTGTTGTTGTTGTTGTTGTTTTCTTTTTTAACCTGAGGTGTCCCACAAAATGAGGGATTCCAGAGTAGAGACCTGGGGAGGGGCGACTGGACAGTCAGAAATCTGGTTAAAAATTGGGGCCTGGGGACATGTCAAGCCCATTATGACATCTAAAGGTCCAGCCTCTGAGAGGAATTACTAGAGGACAGGACTCATGCTGAGGGTCACAATGCGTGTGTATGCCCTCTTCCCACTCAAGAATGGGCGGGGCCTCATGGTGAATGCTGCTTTCTCCTACACTGAACGTTGGACAACGTGCCAACCACAAGGGTTCTTGCCATGGGTAAGGAAGAGTTCTGATTTCTGCATCAGACTCACCCCTGGGCAGTGATTGGAGATAAGGTCTCGGTTCTGAAGCCTGAAAACTGAGGTAGGGAAGAGATGATGACCTAAGGCCATGGCGGGTTTTATGTGCTCAGTGTGCGGTCAGCTTTCTGGGTGTTGGTTTGGAGGTCCGGGCTCAGGTTGTGTTCGACAGTGCATTAGTGCCCAAGTTAGACTATGTAATTTGGGTAAGGTCGAGTGCTGTGTAGGTTTATCCTCATTTAAGGTACCTGGGCAGCTCATGAGGCAATAATTTTTTTTTTCTAGAGGGCCGGCAGAGTGCTGCATTGTGGGTCCGGAATTGCCAAATTTTAGGACTTCGGGGCCAGGAGTTTGAGGACGGAAGTGTGAGAAGACAAGCTAGACTTGGGATTCAGGGCGAGGGCACGACAGGTACCCCCTGCAGATCTGAACCTATATCTCATGCTTCTGAAGTCAAGGCGAGGATCAGACGTTGGCTCAGGTTGGAGTTCCTGTGCCTGACGGCCGCTTTATGAAGGGAGCGGATTCTCGGGGCCATTGAGGTTTTGCCACGTTGGGAGTTGTGGGATGCCCCCTTCAAGGACTCCTTCTGCGGGACAATTGAGACATGTTGGACAGCTCCAGGACATCCCATATGGAATGACTCCAGAGCACCGTTCACGGATGGATGCCTGGGAAGCCCGCCTCGCATTCCAATTGTCTCCTAGCAACAATACAGTTTTGATCTGATGGCTCTGCCGGAGCAACCGGGGTGGCATGAGGGCCTTGGAATGGGGCGGTGGCACCGGGACCCTGATGTACTCTCCTAAGCTTTGGACATGGCTCCCATGCACAGGTTTCCTTGTGGAGACGAGATGAGTTCTGATGGGTGCCTCAGGAAAACCCCTATGCTCGTATTGGAATCAGGCATTTGAGGACACATGCCTGTAACAGAAAGCAATGGATCCTATTATGGCCTAGGGTGTTGTCTGGTTCAATCTTCTTCTCTGGGGACATCCATCTATGGTATGAGTGAAGGTCGATTATCAGCTGGTGTCAGACAGCCCTTGTTTGTTCCGGGCGACCTACACTATTGGGATGGCCTCAGGGACTTTGGAGGTTTCTCCTAATTTGTACGATTTTGGACCATGGAATGGGCAGAATTCCCATGGATTGGTAGGCACAGTCCTAATGTGTGGATCCAGGCACCCAGCCTGGAGGGTGTGTGGCCCAAGACTTTGAAGACAGAAGTCTGAAAACACAAACTCAGCTTAGGTTTGGGGACGTAGGTATGGCAGGCCCGATCGACAAACCATGAGAAGAACTCTTCAGGATATGAAGAAAGTGCGAGTGTGAGGCGCTTGCTCAGGCTATTGTCTCTGGGTTTTGTATCAGCGATGGCCGTGGAATGTCGGGGAGGCCTCATGGCCATGGACGAATCTTCCTCTCTGAGGATTTGGCCCGATTCCCAATTGCTTTTCGTCATTCTGTGGGATGGGAGGTCTCCTTTCAGGTTTGTTACCTCAGGGATCCCACCAAAAGAGGAATTCCAAATCCAAGCCGTGGGGAAGACTGAAGGGACATCCCGAACTATGGTTAAAAGTGGGGGCCTATGGGCATGGCAAGCCCAATATGCTATCTTTTCATCCAGCCACTGAGTGGCCTTACTTGAGGACTGGGCTCAGCCTGAGGGACACAATGTGTGTTTGTGAACAATGTGGCCCGCGAGCATGGGCGGGGCCTCATGGGCCACACTGGTTTCAACGACACTGAACGTTGGACAACATGCCAACTACAAGGTTTCTTGCCATGGGGAAGGAGTTCTGATTTCTGCATCACCTTCAACCTGGGCAGTGATTGGAGATAAGGTCTAGGTTCTGAAACCTGAAAACCGAGGTTGGGAAGAGATGACGACCTAAGGCCATGGCGGCTCGATGTGCTCAGTGTGCGGCCAGCTGTCTGGGAGGGGCCAGGGGGTCCAGGCTCAGGCTGTGTCAGAAAGGGCATTAGTGCCCTGTTCAGCCTATGTATTTGGGGTACAGCCAAGGTCGGTGCAGGTTGATCCTCATTTGGGGTTACTGGGTAGCCCCAGAGGACAAAGTTTTTCCTCTGGAGGGCAGGCAAAGTGCTGCATTGTAGTTCTTGGTTGCCAAATGGAGGGCTTGTAGGCCAGTAGTCTGACGACAAAAGTCTGAGAACACAAGCTAGGCTTAGGTTTCTGGGTGAGGCCATGGAAGTCACAATCTACAGACCTGAATCGAGATCTCTTGCATCTGAAGTCAGGGCGAGGATCAGACGATCGCTCAGGTTGGAGTTTCTGTCCTGATGGCCCCTTCATGAATGGGGGGGCATCACGAGGCCATGGGGGTTTTCCCACTATGGGAGTTGTGAGAAGCTCCAAACTGCAGAGGGTCTTCTGCAGGACAATTGAGACCTGTTGTTTGGCTCCAGGCCAATGATTCTGAGCAGGATTCTAAGGATGGATGGCTGGGTAGCCCACCTCGCATTCCAATTGTCTCCTAGCAAAAAGACAGGTTAGATCTCCTGGATCTGTGGGGAGCTAACGAGGATGCTGGGTTGAAATGGACACCCCTGGGGATGGGTCCTAACGTGCTTTTGTGTCTATGGAGACCTTGGAATGAAGCGGTGGCACTGGGGCCCTAAAGGGTTCTCCTAAACAGAGGCTTTGACACAGCTCCAACGTGCAAGTTTCCCATGTGTAGATGAGATGTTTTCTGATGGGTGAATCAAGAAACAGCTATATGCTGCTTTTGAAATCCAGGCCTCTGAGGAGAGATGCCTGGAAACCAAAGCAATGGATCTGATTAGTGCCTAGGGGCCTTTTTTTTCCTTTTACATCTGTGGACCTCTGTCTAGGGGTCTGAGTGCAGGTAGGTGCTCATTTGGGCTCAGATTGCTCCTGTTTTTCCTGGGAAGCCACCACTATTGAGATGGATCAGGGACTTTGGAGGTTTATCCTATTAGAAGGGTTGTGGCCATTGGAATGGGCACAAACAATTCCCTTGGAGAGGGCAAGTACAGTCCTCAGGTTTGGCTCCAGGGGCCTGAGACTGTAGGTTGTGTAGGCCAGGGCTGTTTGGACAGTTGTCTGAAAACAAACTCAGCTTAGGTTTGGGGAAGTAGGTATGGCAGGCCAGATCTACAAACCATGAGAAGAACTCTTCAGGATATGAAGAAAGTGCGAGTCTGTGGCGATTTCTCAGGCTTTTGTCTCTGGATTTTGTATCAGTGATGGCCGTGGAATGTCGGGGAGGCCTCATGGGCCATGAACGAAACTTCCTCTCTGAAGATTTGTCCCGATTCCCAATTGCTTTTCGTCAATCTGTGGGATTGTAGGACTCATTTCAGGTTTGTTACCTCAGGTGTCCCACCAAAAGAGGAATTCCAAAGCAAAGCCGTGGGGAAGACTGAAGGGACAAGCCGAACTATGGTTCAAAATTGGGGCCTAGGGGCATGACAAGCCCAATATGCTATCTCTTCATCCAGCCACTGAGTGGCCTTACTTGAGGACTGGGCTCAGCCTGAGGGTCACAATGTGTGTTTGTGACCAATGTGGCCCGTGAGCATGGGCGGGGCCTCATGGGCCACACTGGTTTCAACCACACTGAACGTTGGACAACATGCCAAACACAAGGTTTCTTGCCATGGGGAAGGAGTTCTGATTTCTGCATCACCTTCAACCCTGGGCAGTGATTGGAGATAAGGTCTAGGTTCTGAAACCTGGAAACCGAGGTTGGGAAGAAATGACGACCTAAGGCCACGGAGGCTCGATGTGCTCAATGTGCGGCCAGCTGTCTGGGACGGGCCAGGGAGTCCAGGCTCAGGCCGTGTCAGAAATGGCATTAGTGCCCTGGTCAGCATATATATTTGGGGTACAGCCAAGGTCGGTGCAGGTTGATCCTCATTTGGGGTTACTGGGTAGCCCCAGAGGACAATGTTTTTCTTCTGGAGGGCCGGCAGAGTGCTGCATTTTAGTTCTGGATTGCCAAACTGGAGGGCTTGTGGGCCAGTAGTCTGACGACAAAAGTCTGAGAACACAAGCTAGGCTTAGGTTTCTGGGTGAGGCCATGGCAGGCACAATCTACAGACCTGAATCGAGATCTCGTGCATCTGAAGTCAGGGCGAGGATCAGAGGATCGCTCAGGTTGGAGTTTCTGTCCCTGATGGCCCCTTTATGAATGGGGGGGCATCACGAGGTCATGGGTGTTTTTTCCCACGATGGGAGTTGTGTGTGAGAAGCTCCAAACTGCAGGGAGTCTTCTGCAGGACAATTGAGACCTGTTGTTTGGCTCCAGGCCAATGATTCTGAGCAGGGTTCTAAGGATGGATGGCTGGGTATTCCACCTCGCATTCCAATAGTCTCCTAGCAACAAGACAGGTTATATCTCCTGGATCTGTGGGGAGCAACCGAGGACGCTTAGTTGAAATGGACACCCCTGGGGATGGGTCCTAACGTGCTTTTGTGTCTATGGAGACCTTGGAATGAAGCGGTGGCACTGGGGCCCTAAAGGGTTCTCCTAAACAGACGCTTTGGCACAGCTCCAACGTGCAAGTTTCCCATGTGTAGATGAGATGTTTTCTGATGGGTGAGTCAAGAAACAGCTATATGCTGCTTTTGAAATCCAGGCCTCTGAGGAGAGATGCCTGGAAACCAAAGCAATGGATCTGATGAGTGCATAGGGGCCTGTTCTTTCCATTTTATTTCGTGGGACATCTGACTATGGGTCTGAGTACAGGTAGGTGGTCAGTTGGCTCAGATTGCCCCTGTTTTTCCTGGGAAGCCACCACTATTGAGATGGATCAGGGACTTTGGAGGTTTATCCTATTAGAAGGGTTGTGGCCATTGGAATGGGCACACACAATTCCCTTGGAGAGGGCAAGTACAGTCCTCAGGTTTGGCTCCAGGGGCCTCAGCCTGTAGGTTGTGTAGGCCAGGGCTGTTTGGACAGTTGTCTGAAAACACAAACTCGGCTTTTGTTTCGGGTCATAGTTATGGCAGGTCTGATCTACTGACCATGAGGAGAACTCTTCGGGTCTTGAAAGAAGGGCGAGTGTGAGACTCCTGCTCAAGTTTTTGTCTCTGGATATCGTGTCACTCAAGGTCGTGGAATATCTGGGTGACTTCATGGGAATTGGATGAGTCTTACTCTCTGGTGGTTTGGCCCCGTCCAAAGAGTTTGGGGTCATTCTGTGGGCTGGAAGAAGTCCGTTTTTTTTTTTGTTGTTGTTGTTGTTTTCCTTTTTAAGCTCCGGTGTCCCACCAAATGATGGATTCCAGAGTAGAGCCCTGGGGAGGGGCGACTGGACAATCAGAAATCTGGTTAAAAATTGGGGCCTAGGGACATTTCAAGCCCATTATGACATCTAATGGTCCAACCACTGAGAGGACTTACTAGAGGACAGGACTCATGCTGAGGGTCACAATGCGTGTGTATGCCCTCGTCGCACTCAAGAATGGGCGGGGCCTCAGGGTGAATGCTGGTTTCTCCTACACTGAAAGTTGGACAACGTGCCAACCACAAGGGTACTTGCCATGGGTAAGGAGGAGTTCTGATTTCTGCATCAGACTCACCCCTGGGCAGTGATTGGAGATAAGGTCTCGGTTCTGAAGCCTGAAAACTGAGGTAGGGAAGAGATGATGACCTAAGGCCATGGCGGGTTTTATGTGCTCAGTGTGCGGTCAGCTTTCTGGGTGTTGGTCAGGAGTTCCGGGCTAGGTTGTGTTCGACAGTGCATTAGTGCCCAGGTTAGACTATATACTTTGGGTAAAGTCGAGTGCTGTGTAGGTTTACCCTCATTTAAGGTGCCTGGGCAGCTCATGAGGCAATCATTTTTTTTATAGAGGGCAGGCAGAGTGCTGCATTGTGGGTCCGGAATTGCCAAACTTGAGGGCTTCAGGGCCAGGAGTGTGAGGACGGAAGACTGAGAAGACAAGCTAGACTTGGGTTTCAGGGCGATGGCACGGCAGGTACCCCCTGCAGATCTGAACCAATATCTCATGCATCTGAAGTCAGGGCGAGGATCAGACGTTGGCTCAGGTTGGAGTTTCTGAGCATGACGGCCGCTTCATGAAGGGAGCGGAATCTCGAGGCCATTGAGGTTTTCCCACGTTGGGAGTTGTGGGATGCCCCTTTCAAGGATTTCTTCTGCGGGACAATTGAGACCTGTTGGACAGCTCCAGGACATCCCATATGGAATGACTCCAGAGCACCGTTCGCGGATGGATGCCTGGGAAGCCCGCCTCGCATTCCAATTTTCTCCTAGCAACAATACAGTTTAGATGCTGGCTCTGCGGGAGCAACCGGGGTGGCTGAGTTGATATGGACTTTCGTGAGGATGGGTCCTAATGTGTTTTTGTGTCCACGAGGGCCTTGGAATGGGGCGGTGGCACCGGGACCCTGAAGTACTCTCCTAAGCTTTGGACATGGCTCCCATGCACAGTTTTCCTTGTGGAGACGAGATGAGTTCTGATGGGAGCCTCAGGAAAACCCCTATGCTTGTATTGGAATCAGGCTTTTGAGGACACATGCCTATAACCCAAAGCAATGGATCCTATTATGGCCTAAGGTCCTGTCTGGTTCAATCTTCTTCTCTGGGGACATCCATCTATGGTATGAGTGGAGGTCGATTATCAGCTGGCGTCAGAGAGCCCATGTTTGTTCCGGGCGACCTACACTATTGGGATGGCCTCAGGGACTTTGGAGGTTTCTCCTAATTTGTACGATTTTGGACCATGGAATGGGCAGAATTCCCATGGATTGGTAGGCACAGTCCTAATGTGTGGCTCAAGGCGCCCAGCCTGGAGGGTGTGTGGCCCAAGACTTTGAGGACAGAAGTCTGAAAACACAAACTCAGCTTAGGTTTGGGGACGTAGGTATGGCAGGCAGGCCCGATCGACAAACCATGAGAAGAACTCTTCAGGATATGAAGAAAGTGCGAGTCTGAGGGTCTTGCTCAGGCTTTTGTCTCTGGATTTTGTATCAGCGATGGCCGTGGAATGTCGGGGAGGCCTCAAGGGCCTTGGACGAATCTTCCTATCTGAGGATTTGGCCAGATTCCCAATTGCTTTTCGTCAATCTGTGGGATGGCAGGTCTCCTTTCAGTAGTGTTACCTCAGGTGTCCCACCAAAAGAGGAATTCCAAAGCCAAGCCGTGGGGAAGACTGAAGGGACAACCCGATCTATTGTTAAAAATTGGGGCCTAGGGTCATGGTATGCCCAATATTCTATCTCTTCATCCAGCCACTGAGTGGCCTTACTTGAGGACTGGGCTCAGCCTGAGCATCACAATGTGTGTTTCTGACCAATGTAGCCCGCGACCATGGGTGGGGCCTCATGGGCCACTCTGGTTTCAACTACACTGAACGTTGGACAACATGCCAAACACAAGGTTTGTTGCCATGGGGAAGGAGTTCTGATTTCTGCATCACCTTCAACCCTTGGCAGTGTTTGGAGATAAGGTCTAGGTTCTGAAACCTGAAAACCGAGGTTGGGAAGAGATGACGACATAAGGCCATGGCGGCTCGATGTGCTCAGTGTGCGGCCTACTGTCTGGGAGGGTCCAGGGGGTCCAGGCTCAGGCTTTGTCAGAAAGGGCATTAGTGCCCTGGTCAGCCTATGTATTTGGGGTACAGCCAAGGTCGGTGCAGGTTGATCCTCATTTGGAGTTACTGGGTAGCCCGAGAGGACAATGTTTTTCTTCTGTAGAGCCGGCAGAGTGCTGCATTGTAGTTCTGGATTGCCAAACTGGAGGGCTTTGGGCCAGTAGTCTGACGACAAAAGTCTGAGAAAACAAGCTATGCTTAGGTTTCTGGGTGAGGCCATGGCAGGCACAATCTACAAACATGAATCGAGATCTCGTGCATCTGAAGTCAGGGCGAGGATCAGACGAACGCTCAGGTTGGAGTTTCTGTCCCTGATGGCCCCTTCATGAATGGGGGGGGGGGCATCACGAGGCCATGGGTGTTTTCCCACGATGAAAGTTGTGAGAAGCTCCAAACTGCAGAGAGTCTTCTGCAGGACAATTGAGACCTGTTGTTTGGCTCCAGGCCAATGATTCTGAGCAGGATTCTAAGGATGGATGGCTGGGTAGCCCTTCTCGCATTCCAATTGTCTCCTAGCATCCAGACAGGTTAGATCTCCTGGATCTTGGGGAGCAACCGAGGACGCTGAGTTGAAATGGACACCCCTGGGCATGGGTCCTAACGTGCTTTTGTGTCTATGGAGACCTTGGAATGAAGCGGTGGCACTGGGGCCCTAAAGGGTTCTCCTAAATAGAGGCTTTGGCACAGCTCCAACGTGCAAGTTTCCCATGTGTAGATGAGATGTTTTCTGATGGGTGAGTCAAGAAACAGCTATATGCTGCTTTTGAAATCCAGGCCTCTGAGGAGAGATGCCTGGAAACCAAAGAAATGGATGTGATGAGTGCCTAGGGGCCTGTTCTTTCCTTTTTACCTCTGGGGACATCTGTCTATGGGTCTGAGTGCAGGTAGGTGCTAAGTTGGGCTCAGATTGCCCCTTTTTTTCCTGGGAAGCCACCACTATTGAGATGGATCAGGGACTTTGGAGGTTTATCCTATGAGAAGGGTTGTGGCCATTGGAATGGGCACACACAATTCCCTTGGAGAGGGCAAGTACAGTCCTCAGGTTTGGCTCCAGGGGCCTGAGCCTGTAGGTTGTGTCGTCCATCCCTTTTTGGACAGTTGTCTGAAAACACAAACTCGGCTTATGTTTTGGGTCATAGGTATGGCAGGACTGATCTACTGACCATGAGGAGAACTTTTCGGGATTTGAAAGAAGGGCGTGTGTGAGGCTCCTGCTCAAGTTTTTGTCTCTGGATATCGTGTCACTCAAGATCGTGGAATTTCTGGGTGACTTCATAGGAATTGGATGAGTCTTACTCTCTGGTGGTTTGGCCCCGTCCAAAGAGTTTGGGGTCATTCTGTGGGCTGGAAGAAGTCCGATTTTTTTTTTTGTTGTTGTTGTTTTCTTTTTTAACCTCAGGTGTCCCACCAAATGATGGATTCCAGAGTAGAGCCCTGGGGAGGGGCGACTGGACAATCAGAAATCTGGTTAAAAATTGGGGCCTAGGGACATGTCAAGCCCATTATGACATCTAATTGTCCAGTCACTGAGAAGACTTACTAGAGGACAGGACTCATACTGAGGATCACAATGCGTGTGTATGCCCTCGAAACACTCAAGAATGGGCGGGGCCTCAGGGTGAATGCTGGTTTCTCCTCCACTGAACGTTGGAAAACGTGCCAACCACAAGGGTTCTTGCCATGGGTAAGGAGGAGTTCTGATTTCTGAATCACACTCACCGCTGGGCAGTGATTGGAGATAAGGTCTCGGTTCTGAAGCCTGAAAACTGAGGTAGGGAAGAGATGATGACCTAAGGCCATGGCGGGTTTTATGTGCTCAGTGTGCGGTCAGCTTTCTGGGTGTTGGTCAGGAGGTCCGGGCTCAGGTTGTGTTTGAAAGTGCATTAGTGCCCAGGTTAGACTATATAATTTAGGAAAAGTCGAGTGCTGTGTAGGTTTTCCCTCATTTAAGGTGCCTGGGCAGCTCATGAGGCAATAATTTTTTTTCTAAAGGGCAGGCAGAGTGCTGCATTGTGGGTTCCGGAATTGCCAAACTTGAGGGCTTCGGGGCCAGGAGTGTGAGGATGGAAGTCTGAGAAGACAAGCTAGACTTGGGTTTCAGGGCGAGGTCACGGCAGGAACCCCCAGCAGATCTGAACCAATATCTCATGCATCTGAAGTCAGGGCGAGGATCAGACGTTGGCTCCGGTTGGAGTTTCTGAGCATGACGGCCGATACATGAGGGAGCGGAATCTCAAGGCCATTGAGGTTTTGCCACGTTGGGAGTTGTGGGATACCCCCTCAAGGATTCCTTCTGCGGGACAATTGAGACCTGTTGGACAGCTCCAGGACATCACATATGGAATGACTGCAGAGCACCGTTCGCGGATGGATGCCTGGGAAGCCCGCCTCACATTCCAATTGTCTCCTAGCAACAAGACAGTTTAGATCTGATGTCTCTGCCGGAGCAACCTGGGTGGCTGAGTTGAAATGGACTTTCGTGAGGATGGGTCCTAATGTGTTTTTGTGTCCATGAGGGCCTTGGAATGGGGCGGTGGCACCGGAACCCTGAAGTACTCTCCTAAGCTTTGGACATGGCTCCCATGCACATAGTTCCTTGTGGAGACGAGATGAGTTCTGATGGGTGCCTCAGGAAAATCCCTATGCTCGTATTGGAATCAGGCTTTTGAGGACACATGCCTGTAACCCAAAGCAATGGATCCTATTATGGCCTAGGGTCCTGTCTGGTTCAATCTTCTTCTCTGGGGACATCCATCTATGGTTTGAGTGGAGGTCGATTATCAGCTGGTGTCAGACAGCCCTTGTTTGTTCCGGGCGACTTACACTATTGGGATGGCCTCAGGGAATTTGGAGGTTTCTCCTAATTTGTACGATTTTGGACCATGGAATGGCAGAATTCCCATGGATTGGTAGGAACAGTCCTAATGTGTAGCTCCAGGGGCCCAGCCTGGAGGGTGTGTGGCCCAGGACTTTGAGGACAGAAGTCTGAAAACACAAACTCAGCTTATGTTTGGGGACGTAGGTATGGCAGGCCCGATCTACAAACCATGAGAAGAACTCTTCAGGATATGAAGAAAGTGCAAGTCTGAGGCGCTTGTTCAGGCTTTTGTCTCTGAATTTTGTATCAGCGATGGCCGTGGAATGTCGGCGAGGCCTCATGGGCCATGGACGAATCTTCCTCTCTGAGGATTTGGCCCGATTCCCAATTGCTTTTCGTCAATCTGTGGGAAGGGAGGACTCATTTCAGGTTTGTTACCTCAGGTGTCCCAACAAAAGAGGAATTCCAAAGCCAAGCTGTGGGGAAAACTGAAAAGACAACCCAAACTATGGTTAAAAATTGGGGCCTAGGGGCATGGCAAGCCAAATATGCTATCTCTTCATCCAGCCACTGAGTGGCCTTACTTGAGGACTGGGCTCAGCCTGAGGGTCACAATGTGTGTTTGTGATCAATGTGGCCCGCGAGCATGGGCGGGGCCTCATGGGCCACACTGGTTTCAACTACACTGAACGTTGGACAACAGCCAACCACAAGGTTTCTTGCCATGGGGAAGGAGTTCTGATTTCTGCTTCAAGTTCAACCCTGGGCAGTGATTGGAAATAAGGTCTAGGTTCTGAAACCTGAAAACCGAGGTTGGGAAGAGATGACGACCTAAGGCCATGGCGGCTCGATATGCTCAGTGTGCGGCCAGCTGTCTGGGAGGGGCCAGGGGGTCCAGGCTCAGGCTGTGTCAGAAAGGGCATTAGTGCCCTGGTCAGCCTATGTATTTGGGGTACAGCCATGGTCGGTGCAGGTTGATCCTCATTTGGGGTTACTGGGTAGCCCCAGAGGACAATGTTTTTCTTCTGGAGGGCTGGCAGAGTGCTGAATTGTAGTTCTGGATTGCCAAACTGGAGGGCTTGTGGGCCAGGAGTCTGACGACAAATGTCTGAGAACACAAGCTAGGCTTAGGTTTCTGGGTGAAGCCATGGCAGGCACAATCTACAGACCTGAATCGAGATCTCGTGCATCTGAAGTCAGGGCGAGGATCAGACGATCGCTCACGTTGGAGTTTCTGTCCCTGATGGCCCCTTCATGAATGGGGGGGGCATCACGAGGACATGGGTGTTTTCCCACGATGGGAGTTGTGAGAAGCTCCAAACTGCAGAGAGTCTTCTGCAGGACAATTGAGACCTGTTGTTTGGCTCCAGGCCAATGATTCTGAGCAGCGTTCTAAGGATGGATGGCTGGGTAGCCCACCTCGCATTCCAATTGTCTCCTAGCAACAAGACAGTTTAGATCTCCTGGATCTGTGGGGAGCAACCGAGGACGCTGAGTTGAAATGGACACCCCTGGGGAAGGGTCCTAAAGTGCTTTTGTGTCTATGGAGACCTTGGAATGAAGCGGTGGCACTGGGGCCCTAAAGGGTTCTCCTAAACAGAGGCTTTGACACAGCTCCAACGTGCAAGTTTCCCATGTGTAGATAAGATGTTTCCTGATGGGTGAGTCAAGAAACAGCTATATGCTGCTTTTGAAATCCAGGCCTCTGAGGAGAGATGCCAGGAAACCAAAGCAATGGATCTGATGAGTGCCTAGGGGCCTGTTCTTTCCTTTTTACCTCTGTGGACATCTGTCTATGGGTCTGAGTGCAGGTAGGTGCTCAGTTGGGCTCAGATTGCCCCTGTCTTTTTTGGGAAGCCACCACTATTGAGATGGATCAGGGACTTTGGAGGTTTATCCTATTAGAAGGGTTGTGGCCATTGGAATGGGCACACACATTTCCCTTGGAGAGGGCAAGTACAGTCCTCAGGTTTGGCTCCAGGGGCCTGAGCCTGTAGGTTGTGTAGGCCAGGGCTGTTTGGTCAGTTGTCTGAAAACACAAACTTGGCTTATGTTTCAGGTCATAGGTATGGTAGGACTGATCTACAGACCATGAGGAGAAGTCTTCAGGATTTGAAAGAAGGGCGAGTGTGAGGCTCCTGCTCACGTTTTTGTCTCCGGATATCGTGTCACTCATGGTCGTGGAATTTCTGGGTGACTTCATGGGAAATGGACGAGTCTTACTCTCTGGTGGTTTGGCCCCGTCTAAAGAGTTTGGGGTCATTCTGTGGGCTGGAAGAAGTTTGTTTTTTTTTTTTTTGGTGTTGTTGTTGTTGTTTTCTTTTTTAACCTCAGGTGTCCCACCAAATGATGGATTCCAGAGTAGAGCCCTGGGGAGGGGCGGCTGGACAATCAGAAATCTGGTTAAAAATTGGCGCCTAGGGACATGTCAAGCCCATTATGACATCTAATGATCCAGCCACTGAGAGGACTGACTAGAGGACAGGACTCATGCTGAGGGTCACAATGCGTGTGTATGCGCTCCTAACACTCAAGAATGGGCGGGGACTCAGGGTGAATGCTGGTTTCTCCTACACTGAACGTTGGAAAACGTGCCAACCACAAGGGTTCCTGCCATGGGTAAGGAGGAGTCCTGATTTCTGCATCACACTCACCCCTGGGCAGTGATTGGAGATAATGTCTCGGTTCTGAAGCCTGAAAACTGAGGTAGGGAAGAGATGATGACTTAAGGCAATGGCGGGTTTTATGTGCTCAGTGTGCGGTCAGTTTTCTGGCTGTTGGTCAGGAGTTCCGGGCTCAGGTTGTGTTCGACAGTGCATTAGTGCCCAGGTTAGACTATATAATTTGGGTAAAGTCGAGTGCTGTGTAGGTTTACCCTCATTTAAGGTGCCAGGGCAGCTCATGAGGCAATAATTTTTTTTCTAGAGGGCAGGCAGAGTGCTGCATTGTGGGTCCGGAATTGCCAAACTTGAGGGCTTCGGGACCAGGAGTGTGAGGACGGAAGACTGAGAAGACAAGCTAGACTTGGGTTTCAGGGCGAGGGCACGGCAGGTACCCCCTGCAGATCTGAACCAATATCTCATCCATCTGAAGTCAGGGCGAGGATCAGACGTTGGCTCAGGTGGGAGTTTCTGAGCATGACGGCCGCTTCATGAAGGGAGCGGAATCTCGAGGCCATTGAGGTTTTCCCACGTTGGGAGTTGTGGGATGCCCCCTTCAAGGATTCCTTCTGAGGGACAATTGATACCTGTTGGACAGCTCCAGGACATCCCATATGGAATGACTCCAGAGCACCGTTCGCGGATGGATGCCTGGGTAGCCTGCCTCGCATTCCAATTTTCTCCTACCAACAAGACTTTTAGATCTGATGGCTCTGCTGGAGCAACCGGGGTGGCTGAGTTGAAATGGACTTTCGTGAGGATGGGTCCTAATGTGTTTTTGTGTCCATGAGGGCCTTGGAATGGGGCGGTGGCACCGGGACCCTGAAGTACTCTCCTAAGCTTTGGACATGGCTCCCATGCACAGGTTTCCTTGTGGAGACGAGATGAGTTCTGATGGGTGCCTCAGGAAAACCCCTATGCTCGTATTGGAATCAGGCTTTTGAGGACACATGCCTGTAACGCAAACAATGGATCCTATTATGGCCTAGGTTCCTGTCTGGTTCAATCTTCTTCTCTGGGGACATCCATCTATGGTATGAGTGGAGGTCGATTATCAGCTGGTGTCAGACACCCCTTGTTTGTTCCGGGTGACCCACACTATTA
The DNA here is from genome assembly GCF_964662115.1 of Mustela nivalis. Lineage (NCBI taxonomy): Eukaryota > Metazoa > Chordata > Mammalia > Carnivora > Mustelidae > Mustela > Mustela nivalis. Next base: position 1,913,983 of record NW_028136512.1, on the reverse strand, counting down.
GGATGGCCTCAGGTACTTTGGAGGTTTCTCCTAATTTGTACGATTCTGGACCATGGAATGAGCAGAATTCCCATGGATTGGAAGGCACAGTCCTAATGTGTGGCTCCAGGGGCCCAGCCTGGAGGGTGTTTGGCCCAAGACGTTGAGGACAGAAGTCTGAAAACACAAACTCAGCTTATGTTTGGGGACGTAGGTATGGCAGGCCCGATCTACAAACCATGAGAAGAACTCTTCAGGATATGAAGAAAGTGCGAGTCTGAGGTGCTTGCTCAGGGTTTTGTCTCTGGATTTTGTATCAGCGATGTCCGTGGAATGTCGGGGAGGCCTCATGGGCCATGGACGAATCTTCCTCTCTGAGGATTTGGCCCGATTCCCAATTGCTTTTCGTCAATCTGTGGGATGGGAGGACTCATTTCAGTTTTGTTACCTCAGATGTCCCACCAAAAGAGGAATTCCAAAGCAAAGCCGTGGGGAAGACTGAAGGGACAACCCGAACTATGGTTAAAAATTGGGGCCTAGGGGCATGGCAAGCCCAATATGCTATCTCTTCATCCAGCCACTGAGTGACCTTACTTGAGGACTGGGCTCAGCCTGAGGGTCACAATGTGTGTTTGTGACCAATGTGGCCCGCGAGCATGGGCGGGGCCTCATGGGCCACACTGGTTCAACTACACTGAACGTTGGACAACAGCCAACCACAAGGTTTCTTGCCATGGGGAAGTAGTTCTGATTTCTGTTTCAAGTTCAACCCTGGGCAGTGATTGGAAATAAGGTCTAGGTTCTGAAACCTGAAAACCGAGGTTGGGAAGAGATGACGACCTAAGGCCATGGCGGCTCGATGTGCTCAGTGTGCGGACAGCTGTCTGGGAGGGTCCAGGGGGTCCAGGCTCAGGCTGTGTCAGAAAGTGCATTAGTGCCCTGGTCAGCCTATGTATTTGGGGTACAGCCATGGTCGGTGCAGGTTGATCCTCATTTGGGTTTACAGGGTAGCCCCAGAGGACAATGTTTTTCTTCTGGAGGGCCGGCAGAGTGCTGCATTGTAGTTCTGGATTGCCAAACTGGAGGGCTTGTGGGCCAGTAGTCTGACGACAAAAGTCTGAGAACACAAGCTAGGCTTAGGTTTCTGGGTGAGGCCATGGCAGGCACAATCTACAGACCTGAATCGAGATCTCGTGCATCTGAAGTCAGGGCGAGGATCAGACGATCGCTCACGTTGGAGTTTCTGTCCTGATGGCCCCTTCATGAATGGGGGGGGCATCACGAGGACATGGGTGTTTTCCCACGATGGGAGTTGTGAGAAGCTCCAAACTGCAGAGAGTCTTCTGCAGGACAATTGAGACCTGTTGTTTGGCTCCAGGCCAATAATTCTTAGCAGGGTTCTAAGGATGGATGGCTGGGTAGCCCACCTCGCATTCCAATTGTCTCCTAGCAACAAGACAGGTTAGATCTCCTAGATCTGTGGGGAGCAACCGAGGACGCTGAGTTGAAATGGACACCCCTGGGGATGGGTCCTAACGTGCTTTTGTGTCTATGGAGACTTTGGAATGAAGAGGTGGCACTGGGGCCTTAAAGGGTTCTCCTAAACAGAGGCTTTGACACAGCTCCAACGTGCAAGTTTCCCATGTGTAGATGAGATGTTTTCTGATGGGTGAGTCAAGAAACAGCTATATGCTGCTTTTGAAATCAGGAATCTGAGGAGAGATGCCTGGAAACCAAAGCAATGGATCTGATTAGTGCCTAGGGGCCTGTTCTTTCCTTTTTAACTCTGGGGACATCTGTCTATGGGTCTGAGTGCAGGTAGGTGCTCAGTAGGGCTCAGATTGCCATTGTTTTTCCTGGGAAGCCACCACTATTGAGAGGGATCAGGGACTTTGGAGGTTTATCCTATTTGAAGGGCTGTGGCCATTGGAATGGGCACACACAATTCCCTTGGGGAGGGCAAGTACAGTCCTCAGGTTTGGCTCCAGGGGCCTGAGCCTGTAGGTTGTGTAGGCCAGGGCTGTTTGGACAGTTGTCTGAAAACAGAAACTCGGCTTATGTTTCGGGTCATAGGTATGGCAGGACTGATCTACAGACCATGAGGAGAACCCTTCGGGATTTGAAAGAAGGGCGAGTGTGAGGCTCCTGCTCATGTTTTTGTCTCTGGATATCGTGTCACTCATGGTCGTGCAATTTCTGGGTGACTTCATGGGAAATGGACGAGTCTTAGTCTCTTGTGGTTTGGCCCCGTCCAAAGAGTTTGGGGTCATTCTGTGGGCTGGAAGAAGTCCGTTTTTTTTGTTGTTGTTGTTTTCTTTTTTAACCTCAGGTGTCCCACAAATGAGGGATTCCAGAGTAGAGCCCTGGGGAGGGGCGACTGGACAATAAGAAATCTGGTTAAAAATTGGGGCCTAGGGACATGTCAAGACCATTATGACATCTAATGGTCCAGCCACTGAGAGGACTTACTAGAAAACAGGACTTATGCTGAGGGTCACAATGCGTGTGTATGCCCTCGTAACACTCAAGAATGGGTGGTGCCTCAGGGTGAATGCTGGTTTCTCCAAAACTGAACGTTGAACAGCGTGCCAACCACAAGGGTTCTTGCCATGGGTAAAGAGGAGTTCTGATTTCTACATCACACTCACCCCTGGGCAGTGATTGGAGATAAGGTCTCGTTCTGAAGCCTGAAAACTGAGGTAGGGAAGAGATGATGACCTAAGGCCATGGCGGGTTTTATGTGCTCAGTGTACAGTCATCTTTCTGGGTGTTGTTCAGGAGGTCCGGGCTCAGGATGTGTTCGACAGTGCATTAGTGCCCAGGTTAGACTATATAATTTGGGTAAAGTCGAGTGATGTGTAGGTTTACCCTCATTTAAGGTGCCTGGGCAGCTCATGAGGCAATAATTTTTTTCTCTAGAGGGCAGGCAGAGTGCTGCATTGTGGGTCCGGAATTGCCAAACTTGAGGGCTTCGGGGCCAGGAGTGTGAGGACGGAAGTCTGAGAAGACAAGCTAGACTTGGGTTTCGGGTGGGCATGGCAGGTCCCCCCTGCATATCTGAACCAATATCTCATCCATGTGAAGTCAGGGCGAGGATCAGACGATGGCTCAGGTTGGAGTTTCTGAGCATGACGGCAGCTTCATGAAGGGAGCGGAATCTCGAGGCCATTGAGGTTTTCCCACGTTGGGAGTTGTGGGATGCCCCCTTCAAGGATTCCTTCTGCGGGACAATTGAGACCTGTTGGACAGCTCCAGGACATTCCATATGGAATGACTCCAGAGCAACGTTCGCGGATGGATGCCTGGGAAGCCCGCTTCGCATTCCAATTTTCTCCTAGCAACAAGACAGTTTAGATCTGATGGCTCTGCTGGAGCAACCGGGGTGGCTGACTTGAAATGGACTTTCGTGAGGATGGGTCCTAATGTGTTTTTGTGTCCACGAGGGCCTTGGAATGGGGCGGTGGCACCGTGACCCTGAAGTACTCTCCTAAGCTTTGGACATGGCTTCCATGCACAGGTTTCCTTGTGGAGACGAGATGAGTTCTGATGGGTGCCTCAGGAAAACCCCTATGCTCGTATTGGAATCAGGCTTTTGAGGACACATGCCTGTAACCCAAAGCAATGGATCCTATTGTGGCCTAGGGTCCTGTCTGGTTCAATCTTCTTCTCTGGGGACATCCATCTATGATATGAGTGGAGGTCGATTATCAGCTGGTGTTAGACAGCCCTTGTTTGTTCCGGGCGACCAAATCTATTGGGATGGCCTCAGGGACTTTGGAGGTTTCTCCTAATTTGTACGATTTTGGAACATGGAATGGGCAGAATTCCCATGGATTGGTAGGCACAGTCCTAATGTGTGGCTCCAGGGGCCCAGCCTGGAGGGTGTTGTGCCCAAGACTTTGAGGACAGAAGTCTGAAAACACAAACTCAGCTTAGTTTTAGGGACGTAGGTATGGCAGGCCCGATCGACAAACCATGAGAAGAACTCTTCTGGATACGAAGAAAGTGCGAGTCTGAGGTGCTTGCTCAGGCTTTTGTCTCTGGATTTTGTATCAGCGATAGCCTTGGAATGTCGGGGAGGCCTCATGGGCCATGGACGAATCTTCCTCTCTGAGGATTTGGCCCGATTCCCAATTGCTTTTCGTCAATCTGTGGAATGGGAGGACTCATTTCAGTTTTGTTACCTCAGGTGTCCCACCAAAAGAGGAATTCCAAAGCCAAGCCGTGGGGAAGACTGAAGGGACAATCCGAACTATGGTTAAAAATTGGGGCCTAGGGGCATGGCAAGCCCAATATGCTATCTCTTCATCCAGCCACTGAGTGGCCTTACTTGAGGACAGGGCTCAGTCTGAGCGTCACAATGTGTGTTTGTGACCAATGTGGCCCGCGAGCATGGGCAGGGCCTCATGGGCCACACTGGTTTCAACTACACTGAACGTTGGACAACATGCCAACCACAAGGTTTCTTGGCATGGGGAAGGAGTTCTGATTTCTGCTTCACCTTCAACCCTGGGCAGTGTTTGGAGATAAGGTCTAGGTTCGGAAACCTGAAAACCGAGGTTGGGAAGAGATGACGACCTAAGGCCATGTCAGCTCGATGTGCTCAGTGTGCGGCCAGCTGTCTGGGAGGGTCCAGGGATTCCAGGCTCAGGCTGTGTCAGAAAGGGCATTAGTGCCCTGGTCAGCCTATGTATTTGGGGTACAGCCAATGTCGGTGCAGGTTGATCCTCATTTGGGGTTACTGGGTAGCCCCAGAGGACAATGTTTTTCTTCTGGAGGGCCGGCAGAGTGCTGCATTGTAGTTCTGGATTGCCAAACTGGAGGGCTTGTGGGCCAGTAGTCTGACGACAAAAGTCTGAGAACACAAGCTAGGCTTAGGTTTCTGGGTGAGGCCATGGCAGGCACAATCTACAGACCTGAATCGAGATCTCGTGCATCTGAAGTCAGGGCGAGGATCAGACGATCGCTCAGGTTGGAGTTTCTGTCCCTGATGGCCCCTTCATGAATGGGGGGGGGGCATCACGGGGCCATGGGTGTTTTCCCACGATGGGAGTTGTGAGAAGCTCCAAACTGCAGAGAGTCTTCTGCAGGACAATTGAGACCTGTTGTTTGGCTCCAGGCCAATGATTCTGAGCAGGGTTCTAAGGATGGATGGATGGGTAGCCCACCTCGCATTTCAATTGTTTCCTAGCAACAAGACAGGTTAGATCTCCTGGATCTGTGGGGAGCAACCGTGGACGCTGAGTTGAAATGGACACCCCTGGGGATGGGTCCTAATGTGCTTTTGTGTCTATGGAGACCTTGGAATGAAGCGGTGGCACTGGGGCCCTAAAGTGTTCTCCTAAACAGAGGCTTTGACACAGCCCCTACGTGCAAGATTCCCATGTGTAGATGAGATGTTTTCTGATGGGTGAGTCAAGAAACAGCTATATGCTGCTTTTGAAATCCAGGCCTCTGAGGAGAGATGCCTGGAAACCAAAGCAATGGATCTGATTAGTGCATAGGCGCCTGTTCTTTCCTTCATACCTCTGGGGACATCTGTCTATGGGTCTGAGTGCAGGTAGGTGCTCAGTTGGGCTCAGATTACCCCTGTTTTTCCTGGGAAGCCACCAATATTGAGATGGATCAGGGACTTTGGAGTTTTATCCTATTAGAATAGTTGTGGCCTTTGGAATGGGCACACACAATTCCCTTGGAGAGGGCAAGTACAGTCCTCAGGTTTGGCTCCAGGGGCCTGAGCTTGTAGGTTGTGTAGGCCAGGGCTGTTTGGACAGTTGTGTGAAAACACACACCCTCCATGCTAGGGCCCCTGGAACCACACATCAGGATTGTTCCTGCCCTCTCAAAGGGAATTCTTCATATTCCATTGGCCACAACCATATAAATCAGGAGAAATCTCCAATGTCCCTGGGACCATCCCAATATTGTAGGCTGCTCGGAACAAACAGGGGTGATCTGACACTAGCTGAGCAACTAGCTCCACATAGACTCGGAGACAGATGTCCCCAGAGAAGAACATTGAACTGGACAGGCCCCTAGGCCCTAATCAGATCCATTGCTTTGGTTTCCAGGCATCTCTTCTCAGAGGCCTGGTTTCCAATACCAGCCTATGGGGTTTCCATAGGCTCCTTCAGAGCAAGTCTTGTCTGCACATTGGAAACTTGCTCGAGGAGCTATGTCAGAACCTCAGAGGCCTGGTTTTCAATACCACTATATGGGGGTTTCCTGAGGCATCAGTCAGAACAAATGTCTTCTCCACATGGGAAACGTGCTCTTTCAAGCTGTGTCAAAACCTGCGGCTAGGAAAATCCTTCAGGGCCCCGGTGCCACCACCTCATTCCAAGGTCTCCATGGACACAATCCCACATTAGGACCCATCTGCAGGAGAGTCCTTTTCAACTCAGTGCCCTTGGGTGCTCCCCTAGAGCCAGCAGATCGAACCTATCTTGTCACTAGGAGACAATTGGAATGTGAGGCGGACTGGCTAGGCATCCATCTGTAGAAAACTACTCTGAAGTAATTCCATATGGGACGTCCTGGAGCCATCCAACAGGTCACAGCTGTCCTGCAGAAGGAATCCTTGCGCTTTGGAGCACCTCACAACTCCCATCATGGGAAAAGCTCTGTGGCCTCGTGGTGCACCGTCCCCTTCATGAAAGAGCCATCTTGGACAGAAACTCCAACCTGAGCCAACGTCTAATCCTCGCCCTGACTTCAGATGCACGAAATCTTGATTCAACTCTGCAGAGTGTGCCTGCCGAAACCCCGCCCCGAAGCAAAACCTAGCTATTGTTCTCAGACTTCGTCCTCACACTCCGAGCCCACCAGCCCTCCAGTTAGGGAATTCTGGAGAGACACAATGCAGCACTCTGACTGCCCTCCAGAAGAGAAACGTTGTCCTATGGGGCTAACCAGAAACACCAAATGAGGATCAACCTGCATGCCACTTGACTCTACCCCAATTATACAGTTTCGCTTCGGCGTTAATGCCCTGTCTTGCACAGCCTGAGGTCTGAATTCCCAACCGACACCCAGACAGCTGGCTGTACACTGAGCACATCAGACCCGCCATGGCTTTAGGTCATCATCTCTTTTCAACCTTGGTTTTCAGGCTTCAGAACCTAGACCTTATATATACTCACTACCCAGGGGTGAACGTGATGCAGAAATGAAACTCCTTCTTCCTCAAGGCAAGAAACCTTGTGGTTGGCATGTTTTCCAACGTTCAGTGTAGGAGAATCCAGTGTAGCCCATGAGTCCCCGCCCATGCTTGAGAACCGCAATGGGCACAAACACATTGGGACCCTCAGTGTGAGCCCTGTCCTCAAGTAAAGCCTCTCAGGGTCTGGACCAAGAACCCGCATTGCCATCCCTAGTCCCCCAATATTAATGAGAGGTTGAGAGTTCTAATCACCCCTATTCAGGTCTCTGCTCTGGAACCCCTGAGGAAAAAAATATTGAAGGGTCTCCTCCATCCCCTGAATGAGCCCCAAAACTTGGGATCTGACCAAATCTTAAAAGAGAAAGAATCATCCATGGCCAAAGAGGCCATCCCGTCATTCCATGGCCACCATTGACACAAAATCTAGAGACAAAAGCCTGGAGATATGCCTCACACTTGCCCTTTGTTCATAGCCTGATAAATTCTTCTCACGGTCTATAGATCAGGCATGTCATACCTACGTCCCCAAATCTAAGCTGAGTTTGGGTTTTCAGGTTTCTGTCCCCACTGTCCTGGCCCACACACCCTCCAGGCTGGGGCCCCTGGAGCCATGCCTCAGGACTGTGCCTGCCTTCTCCAAGCAAATTCTGCCCATTCCATTGGCCACAACCCTAAAGATTAAGAGAACACTCCAACGTCCCTGAGGCCATCCCAATAGTGTTGGCCACTCAGGGCAAACAGGGTGATCTGTCCCAAGATGAGCAACTACCTCAACTCAGATCCATAGACAGATAACCCCAGAGAAGAAGATTGAACTGGACAGGCACCTAGGCCCTAATCAGATCCATTGCTTTTGATTCCAGGCATCTCTCCTCAGAGGCCTGGTTTCCAATACCAGCATATGTGTTCTTCAAGAGGTACCAGTCTGAACAAATCTTATTTCCACATGGGAAACATGCATTTTGGAGCTGTGTCACAACCTCCAGTTAAGGGAAACCTTCAGGTCCCAGCAGCCAACACCCCATTCCAAGGTCTCCATGGACACAAACCCGCATTATGACCCATCCGCAGGCGAGTCCATTTCAACACATACCCTTTGGTTGCTCCCCAAAAGAAGCAGATCGAACCTGCCTTGTCACTAGGAGACAATAGGAATGTGAGGCGGGCACTCCAGGAATCCATCCTTAGAACCCTGCACTGCCGTGGTTCCGCATGGGACGTCCTGGAGCAATCTGACCGGTATCGACTGTCCCGTAGAAGGAATCCTTGCCGATTGGAGCAACTTACAATGCCAATCGTGGGAAAGACTCCATAGCCCCATGATGCCCCCCACCATCATGAAGGGGCCATCCTGAACAGAAACTTCAACCTGAGCCTACGTCTGATCCTCGCCCTGACTTCAGATGCATGAGATTTAGATTTAGCTCTACAGAGTGTGCCTGCCATGATCTTGACCCAAAACCTAAGCCTAGCTTGTGTTCTCTCACTTCCTTCCTCACAATTCTGGCCCACAAGCCCTCCAGTGTGAGAATTCCGTCGCCACAATGCAGCACTCTTCCTTCCCTCCAGAAGAAAAACGTTGCCCCTGGGGCTACCCAGAAACGCCAAATGAGGATCAACCTGCATGCCACTCAACTTTACTCCAATTATACAGTCTAAGCTTGGCACTAATGCCCTGTCTGACACAGCCTGAGCCTGGACCTCCTGGATGACACCCAGAAAGGTGGTGTCACACCTAAGGACTGTGTCAGTGCTCTCCAAGGGAACTCTGCCCGTTTCATTTGCCACAACCTTACAGATTAGGAGAAACCTCCAATTCCCAAGACCAGCCCAATAGTGTTGGCCTCCCCCAACAAACATGGGTGATCTGACACAAGCTGAGCAGTGACCTCCATTCTGAATCTTAGACAGAGACACTCAGAGGAGAATATTGAAAAGGACAGGCCCCTAGACCGTAATCAGATCCATTGCTTTGGATTCCAGGCATTGTTCCCCAGATGCTTGGTTTCCAATACCAGGTTGTGGGGGTTTCAGAACAAATCTCGTCTCTACATGGGAAACTTGCTCTTTGGAGCTGCATCAAACCCTCAGGTTAGGAGAATTCTTCAGGGCAACAGACCCACTGCCCCATTCCAAGGGATCCATGGACACAAATCCACATCATGACTGATCCTCAAGAGATTCCATTTCAATTCAGCCCCCTCGGCTGTTCCCCCAGTGACAGCAGATCGAATCCTCCTTTTCACTAGGACACAACTGGAATGCAAGTTGGACTGCCCAGGCATCCATCATTAGAACTGTGCTTTGGAGCATTTCTTATGGGACGTCCTTGATCCATCCAAAAGGTCGTGACTGTCCCGCTGACGGAATCCTTGTGGTTTGGAGCATCACACATTCACAAAGTTGGAAATCTTCCATGGTTTCCTGATGCCCCCCCACCTTCATGAAGGGGACATCATGTACAGAAACTCCAACCTAAGCCAACATCTGATCCTCGCCCTGACTTCAGATGCACGATCTCATTTCAGGTCTGTAGAGTGTGCCTGCCATGTCACCGCTGCGAATTCTAAGCTGAACTTGTGTTCTCAGACTTCTGTCCTAAAACACCTGGCCCACAAGCCCTGAAGTTGGCAATTCTGGAGCCAGAATGCAGCACTCTGCCTGCCCTCCAGAAGAAAATCTTTGCCCTATGGGGCCAACCAGAAACCCCAAATGAGGACCAACCTTCACATCACTCGACTGTACCCCAATTATACAGTCTAGCCTGGGGACTAATGCCCTGCCTGACACAGCCTGAGCCCAGACCTCATGATGGACACAGACATCTGGCCGCACACTAAGTGCATCGGACCCACCATGGCCTTAGGTCGTCATCTCTTACCAACCTCGGTTTTCAGGCTTCAGAATCTAGACCTTATCTCTACTCACTGCCATGCCGTGTACGTGATGCAGAAATCAGAACTCCTCCTTCCCCATGACCAGAAACCCTGTGGTTGGCATGTTGTCCAACGTGCAGTGTAGGAGAAACCAGCATGGCCCATGAGGCCTCAGACATGCTTGAGGGCTGCGATGGGCACAAACACACATTAGGACCCTAAGCATGAACCCTGGCCTTAAGTAAAGCCTCTCCGGGGCTGGACCAAGAGTCCACATATGGAGATTACCATGCCCCTACTCCCCAAACCTTAACCAGTGCTTGAGAAGTCTAGTCACCCCTACTCAGATCTCTTCTCTAGAATCCCTCCTTGGTGGGACACATGAGGTTAAAAAAAAAATAGAGAAAGGACTCCTACCGTCCAAAGAATGACCGCAAACACTTGGAATTGGGCCAAATTCAGAGAGAAATACTCGTCCATGGCTGATGAGGCCATCCTGACATTCCACGGCCACCATTGACACAAAATCCGGAGACAAAAGCCTGAAAAAGCGCCACACACTCGCCCTTTGTTCAAAGCCTGAAAAATTCTCACGGTCTGTAGATCGGGCCTGCCATACCTATGTCCCCAAACCTAAGCCAAGTTTGTGTTTTCAGACTTCTGTCTCCATTGTCCTGGCCCACACACCCTCAAGGCTTGGCCCCATGGAGCCACACCTCAGGACTGTGCCTGCCCTCTCCATGGGAATTCTGCTCATTCCTTTGGCACAACCTGACAGATTAGGAGAAACATCCGAAGTCCCCGAGGCCACCCCAATATTGTAGGATGTCCGGGACAAACAGGGACCATCTGCCACAAGCTGAGCCACTACCTCCAATCAGACCTGTAGATAGATATCCATAGAAAAGAAGATTGAAGAGGACAGGCACCTAGGCCCTAAACGAATTCATTGCTTTTGTTTTCATGTATCTCTCCTCAGAGGCCTGGATTCCAATACCAGCACATGGGGGTTTCTGGAGCTACCAATCAGAACAAATCGCATGCCACATGGGAATCATGCTATATGGAACTGTGTCAAAACCTCCAGTTAGGAGAAAATTTCACGTCACTGGAGCCACCGCCCCATTCCAATGTCTCAATGGACACAATCCCACATTATGACCCATCCTCAGGAGAGTCCATTTCAACACAAACCTGGCGGTTGCTCACCCAGTGCCAGCAGATCAAACCTGCTTTGTCACTAGGAGACAATTGGAATGCGAGTTCGTTGCCCAGGTATCCATGTTAGAACTCTGCTCTGGAGAAATTCCTAATGGGGTGTCCTTGATCCATTCAACAGGTCTCAACTGTCCTGCAGAAGGAATCCTTGTGGTTTGCAGCATCACACACTCGCACCGTGGGAAAACCTCCATGGCCTCGTGATGCCTCCACCTTCAGGTAGAGGACATCATGGACAGAAACTTCCGTCTGATCCTCGCCCTGACCTCAGATGCATGAGATCTCAATTCAGCTCTGCAGAGTGTTCCTGCCTTGCCCTCGCCCCAAAACCTAAGCCAGCTCACACTCCTGGCCCACAAGCCTTCCACTTTGGGAATTCTGGAGACAAAATGCAGCACTCTGCCTGCCCTCCAGAAGAGAGACTTTGCCCTAGGGGTCTACCCAGAAACATCAAATGAGGATCAACCTGCAATTCTCTAGACTGTACCCCAATTATACAGTCTAGCCTGGGCACTAATGCCCTGTCTGACACAGCCTGACCCCAGACCTCGTGACCGACACCCAGACACCTGGCCTCACACTGAACACATCGAACATGCCATGGCCTTAGGTCATCATCTCTTCCCAACCTTGGTCTTCAGGCTTCAGAACCTAGACATTATCTCCACTCACAACTAAGTGATGTACGTGATGCAGAAATCAGAACTTCACCTTCCCCATGACCAGAAACCTTGTGGTTGGCATGTTGTCCAACGTTCAGTATATGAGAACCCAGCATGGCCAATGAGGCCTCAGACATGCTTGGGGGCTGCGATGGGCACAAACACACATTAGGACCCTAAGCATGAACCCTGGCCTCAAGTAAAGTCTCTCCGGGGCTCGACCAAGAGCCTGCATATGGGACTTGCCATGCCCCTACTCCCCCAATCCTAGCCAGAGCTTGAGAAGTCTAGTCATCCTTATTCAGAGCTCTTTTCTGGAATCCCTCTTTGGTGGGACACATAAGGTAAAAAAAAAAAAAAAACAAGATAAAGAAAAAAAAAAAGTAAGGACTCCTACCATCCAAAGAATGACCCCAAACACTTGGAATCTGGCCAAATCCACAGAGAGAAATACTCGTCCATGGTCGATGAGGCCAGCCAGACATTCCACGGCCACCATTGACACAAAATCCGGAGACAAAAACCTGGAAAAGCGCCACACACTTGCCCTTTGTTCAGAGCCCCCAAAATTCTCAAGGTCTGTAGATCGGGCCTGCCATACCTATGTCCCCAAAACTAAGCCGAGTTTGTGTTTTCAGACTTCTGTCTCCATTGTCCTCACCCACACATTCTAAAGGCTGGGCCCCATGGAGCCACACCTCAGGACTGTGCCTGCCCTCTCCAAGGGAATTCTGCTCATTCATGTGGCACAACCTGACAGATTAGGAGAATCATCCAAAATCTCTGAGGCCATCCCAATAGTGTAGGATGTCCTGGACATACAGGGACCCTCTGGCACAAGCTGAGCCACTACCTCCAATCAGAACCTTAGACAGATATCCATAGAAAAGAATATTGAACAAGACAGGCACCTAGGCCCTAATTGGATCCATTGCTTTTGTTTTCAGGCATCTCTCCTCAGAGGCCTGGATTCCAATACCAGCATAAGGGGGTTTCCAGAGCTAACAATCAGAAAAAATCTCGTCTCCACATGGGAATCTTGCTCTACGGAGCTGTGTCATAACCTCCAGTTAGGAGAAAACTTCAGGTCACTGGAGACACTGCCCCATTTGAATATCTCCATGGACACAATCCCAAATTATGACCCATCCTCAGGAGAGTCCATTTCAACTAAACCCCCTCGGTTGCTACTCCAGAGCCAGCAGATTGAACCTGCCTTGTCGCTAGGAGACAATTGAAATGCGAGTTGGGCTCTTCAGGCATCCATCCTTAGAACCCTGCTCTTGCGTCGTTCCTTATGGGACATCCTTGAGCCACCCAACAGGTCTCGACTGTCCCACAGGAGTCCTTGTGCATGGACCACCTAACAACTCATATCATGGAAAACTTCCAAGGTCACATGATGCCCCCAATCTTCATGAAGGCAGATCATGGAAAGAAACTCCAACCTGAGCCAACAGCTGATCTTCGCCTTGACTTCAGATGCACGAGATCTTGATTCAGCTCTTCAGAGTGTACCTGCTGTGCCCTCACCCCAAAACCTAAGCGTAGCTAGGGTTCTCCGACTTCCGTCCTCACTCTCCTGGACCACACGCCCTCTATTTTGGGATTTCCGATGACACAGTGCTGCACTCTGCCTGCCCTCTAGAAGAAAAATATTGCCCTATGGGTCTACCCAGAAACCTCCAATGAGGATAAACCTGCACGTCACTCAACTGTACACCAATTATATAGTCTAGCCTGTGCACTAATGCCCTTTCTGACAGAACCTGAGGCCTGAATTCCCAACCGACACCCAGACAGCTTGCAGTACACTGAGAACATCAGAACCGCCATGGCCTTAGGTCGCCATCTCTTTCCAACTTCGGTTTTCAGGCTACAGAATCCTAGACCTTATCTCTACTCACTTCCCATGGGTGAACGTGATGCAGAAATCAGAACTCCTCCTTCCCTCTCGCCAGAATCTTGTGGTTGGCATCTTGTCCAACGTTCAGTGTAGGACCCCTGTAGGGCCTACAGGGGTAGTAGTAGGGCCCCTGAGGGTAGTGTAGGGTCCCTGAGGCCCTGCCTATGCTTAAGAGCTGCGGTGGGCTCAAACACACATTGGGACCCTCAGTTTGAGCCCTGTCCTCAAGTAAAGCCTCTCAGTGGCTGGACCATGAGCCCGCATATGGGGCCTGCCATGCCCCAAGTCACCCAATCTTAACCAGAGGTAGAGACATCTAGTCACCCCTACTCAGGGCTCTGCTCTGGAATCCCTCTTTGGTGGGACATTTGAGGTAAATAAACACAGAAAGGACTCCTCTCACTCACAGAATGACCCCAATCACTTGGGATTGGGCCATCCCAAGTGATTGGGGTCCAGAGAGAAAGACTCGTCCATGGCCCATGAGGCCAGCCCGACATTCCACGGCCACTATTGACACAAAATCCAGAGACATAAGCTTCAGCAAGCGTTCACACTCACCCTTAGGTCATAGCCCAAAAAATTCTCCTCATAGTCTGTAGATTGGGCCTGCCATACCTACGTCCCCAAACCTAAGCCGAGTTTGTGTTTTCAGACTTCTATCCTGACATCCCTGTCCCACACACCCTCCAGACTGAGGCCCCTGGAGCCACACCTCAGGACTGTGCCTGCCCTCTCCAAGGAAATTCTTCCCATTCCATTGGCCACAACCCTACAGATAAGGAGAAACCTCCAAAGTCCCAGAGGCCATTCCAATAGTGTAGGCCACCCAGGGCAAAGAGGGGCGATCTCTCACAAGCTGAGCAACGACGTCAACTCACCCATAGACAGATAACCCAAGAGAAGTAGATTAAACTGGACTGGCCCCTAGAATGTAATTGGTTCCATTGCTTTTTTTTCTAAGCATCTCTCCTCAGAGGCCTGTTTTCCAATACCAGCATATGGGGGATTCCAGAGATACCAATCAGAACAAATCTTGTCTTCACATGGGAAACTTATCCTTTGGAGCTCTGTAAAAGCCTCCAGTTAGGAGAAACCTTCAGGTAGCCGGAGGAACCGTCCTATTCCAAGGTCTCCATGGACACATACCCGCATTATGACCATTCGGCAGGAGAGTACATTTCAACTCAGCCCCGTCGATTACTCCCCCAGAGGCAGAATATCAAACCTGCCTTGTCGCTAGGAGACAACTGGAATGCAAAGCAGACTCTCTAGGCATCCATCCTTGGAATCCTGCTCTGGCGCCGTTCCATATGGGATGTCCTGGAGCCTTCCAACAGGTCTTGACTGTCCCACAGAAGGAATCCTTGCAGATTGGAGCATCTCACAACTCCTATCGTGGGAAAACCTACATGGCCTCATGAGATGCTCCCATTTATAAAGGGGCCATCATGGACAGAAACTCCAACCTGAGCCAACTTCTGATGCATTGCTTTGGTTTCTAGGTATCTCTCCTCAGAGGCCTGGTTTCCAATATCAGAATATGGGGGTTTCCTAAGGAAACAATCAGAACAGATCTCATCTCCACATGGGAAACTTGCTCTTTGGAGCTGTGTCAATACCTCAGGTTAGGAGGATCCTTCAGGGCGCTGGCACCATGGCCCAATCCCAAGGTCTCCAAGGACACAAACTTACATTATGATCCATTCTCAGGAGAGTCCATTTCAAATCAGCCCCCTCGGCTGCTCACCCAGAGCCAGCAGATCAAACCTTCCTTGTCACTAGGAGACAGTTAGAATGGGAGGAGGGCTGCCCACGCATCCATCCTTAGAACCCTGCTCTGGAGAACTTCTTTATGGGACGTCTTGAATCCAACCAACCTGTCTTGACTGTCTCGCAGAATGAATCCTTGTGGTTTGAAGCATCACACAATAACACTCTGAGAAAACCTCCATTTCCTCATGATGCCCCACACCTTCATAATGGGCCATCACGGACAGAAACTCCATCCTAAGCCAAAGTCTGATTCTCGCCATGAATTCAGTAGCATAAGATCTCGATTCAGCACTTGAGAGTGTGCCTGCTGGGCCCTCACCCTGAAACCTAGCCTAACTTGTGTTCCCAGAATTCCGTCCTCAGAATCCTGGCCACACCCCTCCAGTTTGGAAATTCTGGAGACACAATGCAGCACACTGCCTGGCCTCCAGAAGAAAAATGTTGCCCTATAGGGCTAACCAGAAACGCCAAATGAGTAACAACCTGCATGCCACTCGACCATACCCCAATTATACAGTCTAGCCTGTGCACTAAAGCCCTGTCTGACACAGCCTGAGGGCAGACCTCCAGTCCAACACCCAGACAGTTGGCCGTACACTGAGCATATCAAACCCACAATGGCTTTAGGCCATCATCTCTACCCAACCTCAATTTTCACCTTCAGAACCTAGACCTTATCTCCACTCACTGTTCAGGAGTGAACGTGATGCAAGAATCAGAACTTCTCCTTCGCCTTGGCAAGAAACCTAGTTGTTGGCATGTTGTCCAATGTTCATTGTAGGAGAAAGCAGCATGGACTATGAGGCCCCACCTATCCCTGAGGGCCACAATTTGCACAAAAACACATTGTGACACTCAGCGTGAGCCCTATCCTCATGTAAAGCCTATAGTGACTGGAACAACAGCCCACATATGGGGCTTGCCAAGCCCCTAGTCCCCCAATCTCAACCAGAGTTCGAGATGTCTAGTCACCCCTACTAAGGGCTCTACTCGGGAATCCCTCTTTGGTGGGACACCTGAGGTAAAAAAAAAAAAAAAAAAAAAGAAAGGACTATTCCCATTCACAGAATGATCCCAACCACTTGGGATCAGGCCAAATCACCAGAGAAAGAATTGTCCATGGCCCTTGAGGACACCCCGACATTCCACGGCCACCATTGACACAAAATCCAGAGACAAAACCCTGAGCAAGCGCCACATACTCGCCCTTTGTTCATAGCACGGAAAATTCTCACCGTCTGTAGATCGAGCCTTCATACATACATCCCCAAACCTAACCTGAGTTTGTGTTTTCAGACTTCTGTCCCCACAGTCCTGGCCCACACAACATCCAATCTGGGGCCCCTGGAGCCACACCTCAGGACTGTGGCTTCCCTCTCCAGGGGAATTCTGCCATTTCCATTGGCCACAACCCTATAGATTAGGAGAATCCTCCAAACTCCCACAGGCCATCTGAATTGTGTTGGCTGCCCAGGACAAACAGGGATGATCTTTCACAAGTTAGGAAACCAACTCCACTCAGACCAAGAGACAGATATCCCCATAGAATAAGATTGAACCGGAAGGGCACTTAGGCCCTAATCAGATCCATTGCTTTTGATTCCAGTCATCTCTCCACAGAGGCCTGGTTTCCAATACCAGCATATGGGAGATTCCTTAGGCACTCATCAAAACAATTCTCTTCTCTACATAGGAAACATACTCTTTAGAGCTCCATCAAAACCTCCGGTTATGAACATCCCTCAAGGCCCCGGATCAAGCACCCCATTCCAAGGTCTACATGGACACAAATGCACATTATGACCAATCCTCAACTCACCCATTTCAACACACCCGCCTCGGTTGCTCCCCTAGATCCAGCAGATCGAACTTGCCTTGGCTCTATGAGACACCTGGAATGGGAGGCAGGCTGCCCAGGCATCCATCCTTAGAACCCTGCTCTGGATAACTTCCTTATGGGATGTCCTGGAGCCATCCAACAGGTCTAGACTGTCCCACAGAAGAAATCATTGTGGTTTAGAGCATCTCACAATTCCCATCGTTGGAAAACCTCCATGTCCTCGTGACACCCTCCCCTTCATAGGGGCCGTGATGGACAGAAACTCCTACCTAAGCCAACGTCTGATCCTAGCTCTGTCTTCAGGTATACGGGATCTCGAATCATCTCTGCAGAGGGTGCCTGCCTTCCCTTCACCTTGAAATCTAAGTCTGGCTTGTGTTCTCAGAATTTTTTCCTAACACTCCTGGCCCACAAGCCTTCCAGTTTGGGAATGCTGGAACCACTATGTGGCACTGTGTCTTCCCTCCAGAAGAAAAACGTTGCCCTCTGGGGCTACCCAGTAACCACAAATGAGTACCATCCTGCACGAAACTCGACTGCACCCCAATGATACAGTCTAGCCTGGGCACTTATTCCCTGTCTGCCACAGCCTGAGCCTGCACCTCCCAACCCACACTCAACAGCTGGCCGAACACTGAGCACATCGGACACACCATGGCCTTAGGGCTTCATCTCTTCCCAACTCAGTTTTCAGGCTTCAGAACCTAGACCTTAAATCCAATCACAGACCAGGAGTGAAAGTGTTGCAGAAATTAGAACTCCATCTTCCCCATGGCCAGAAAACTTGTGGTTCCCATACTGTGCAACGTTCAGTGTAGGAGGCACCAGCATGGTACTTTAGGACACGCCCTGACTTGAAAGGATCCTTGGGCACAAAACCACATTGTGAAACTCAGTGTGAGACCTATCCTCAAGGAAGGCCTCTCAGTGTCTGGACCAAGAGCCCATATATGGGGCTTGCCATGTTCTTAGGCCCAATGTTAACCAGAGGTCTGGTTGTACAGTTGCCCCCACCCACGACTCTGCTCTGGAATCCCTCTTTTGGTGGTCCACCTGAGGTAAATAAAAAACAAAAAAGAAAACAAAAAAAAAGTAAACAAAAAAAAACAGAAAGGCCTCCTCCCTTCCCACAGAATGACCCCAAACTTTTAGGATCGGGTCAAATCCCCAGAAAGGGAGCCTCATCGATGGCCCATGAGGACACCCCGACTTTCCATGGCAATCGGTGACACATTTCCAGAAAAAAAAAAAAAAAGCATGAACAAGCACCTCACATTCGCCCTTTGTTCATATCCCGAAGAGGTCTCCTCACGGTCTATAGATCGGGCCGGCCATACCTACATCCCACAACCTAAGTGGAGTTTGTGTTTTCAGACTTTTGTCCAAATAGCCCTGGACCACACACGCTCCACACTTGGGTCTTTGGAGCCACACCTCAGGACTGTGCTTCCCTTTCAAGGGAATTCTTCCCATTCCATTGGCCACAACCTTGCAAATTAGGAAAAACCTCCAAAGACACCGAGGCCATCCCAATAGTGTAGGCCGCCCAGGACAAACAGGGGTGATCTCAAACCAGCTGAGCAACTACCTCCACTCAGACAAGAGATGTCCCCAGAGAAGAATATTGAACCGGACAGGCCCCTAGGCCCTAATCAGATCCATTGCTTTGGTTTCCAGGCATCTGTCCTCAGAGGCCTCGTTTCCAATACCAGCATATGGTGGTTTCCTGAGGCACCAATAAGAACAAATCTCGTCTCCCCATGGAAAACTTGCTCATTGGAGCTTTGTCATAACCTCTGGTTAGGAGAATCCTTCAGGGCCCTGGTGCCACTGCCCCATACCATGGTCTCCATGGACTCAAACCAGCATTAAGACCATCCTCAGGAAAGTCCATTTCAACTCAGCCCCCTCTGTTGCTACCCCAAGCCAGCAGATCAAACGTTTCTTGTTGCTAGGAGACAATTGGAATGTGAGGCTGGCTGCCCAGGCATCCATACTTAGAACCCTGTTCTGGAAAAATACCTTATAAGACGTCCTGGAGCCATCCAACAAATCTTAATTGTCCCACAGAAGGAATCCTTGCGGTTTGGAGCATCTCACAACTCCAATAGTGGGAAAACCCCCATGGCCTCATAATGCCCCCCCTTCCTGAAGGGGCCCACATGGACAGAAACTCAAACCTGAGCCAAAGTCTGAACCTCAACCTGACTTCAGACGCATGAGATCTCAATTCAGCTCTGCAGAGTGTGCCTGCCATGTTCTTGCCCCGAAACCTAAGCCTAGCTTGTGTTCTCAGACTTCCGTCCTCACTCTCCTGGCCCACAAGCCCTCCAGTTTGGGAATTCCGAAGCCACAATGCAGCACTCTGCCTGCCCTCCAGAAGAAAAACTTTGCCCTATGCTGCTAATAAGAAACCCCAAATGATTTTCTAATGCATGCCACTCGATTGTAAAGCAATTATACAGCCCAGCCTGTATACTAATGCCCTGTCTGGCACAGCCTGAGACAAGACATCCCAAACGACACCCAGACAGCTGGCCCCAACCTGGACACATAGGACCCGCTATGGCTGTAGGTCGTCATCTCTTCCCAACCTCGGTTTTCAGGCTTCAGAACCTAGACCTTATCTCCAATCACTGCCCAGGGGTGAACGTGATGCAGAAATTAGAATTCCTCCTTCCCCATGGCCAGAAACCTTGTGGTTGGCATGTTGTCCAACGTTCAATGTGGGAAAACCTGCATTGTCCGAAAGGCCACGCCAGTGCTTGAGGGCCGCCTAGGGCACAGACATGCATTGTGACCTGCAGCGTGAGTCCTGTATTAAAGTAACGCCTCTCAGTGGCTGGACCAAGATCCTGCATATGGGGCTTGTCATATCCATAGGCCCCCAGGCTTAACCAGAGGGCGAGTATTCCAGTTGTCAGTACCCACTGCTATGCTCTAGAATCCCTCTACTGGGGGGACACAAGAAGCAGAAAACAGGACACTTCCCTTCCCACAGAATGACCCCAAACTCTTGGGGGCTGGACAAACTACCAGAGAGGGAGACTTCTACGACCCATGAGGCAACTCCTACATTAAACGGCCATTGTGGACAAAACATACAGAGACAAAAGCCTGAGCGACTGCCTCCCTCTCACCCTTCTTTCATATTTAGAGGAGCTCCCCTCATGGACTGTAGATCAGGCCTGCCGTAACCTCGGCCCCAAACCTGAGCTGAGTTAGGGTTTTTGGATGTCTGTCTGCACAGCCATGGCCCACACAGCCTCCAGGCTGGGGTCTCTGGAGCCACACCACAGAACTGTGCCTGCTCTCTCCTAAGAAACTGCACATTCCATTGGCCACAACTCTACAAAATAGTAGAAACCTCAAGGTCCCCAAGGACATCCCACTACCGCAAGCCGCACTGGACAAATAGGGGCATTATGACACAAGCTGAGCAACTACTACCTCCATGCAGACACACAGACAGATATCCGCAGAGACAGAAGATTGAACCAGATAGGCCCCTAGGCCCTATTATGAACTCTTGCTTTGGTGTCCAGGTATCAGTCCTCAGAGGCCTGGGTTCGAAGACCAGCATACGGGGCTTTCCTGAGGCACCAGACAGAAGACCTCTCATCTCCACATGGGAAGCTTCCTTGTTGGAGTTGTGTCAAGCCCTTCGGGTTGGAGAATCCTGCAGAGTCCCTTAGCTACTGCCACATTCCAAGGTCTCCATGGCCACCAACCCACATTATGGCTCATCCTCAGGAGAGTCCATTTAAACTCAGGCTTCTGGGTAGCTCACCCAAGAGCCCGCAGATTGAGCGTGCCTTGTCTCGACCAGGCAATGGGAAGGTGAGTTGGCGTTTCTCGGAATCCATGCTTAGGCCCCTGCTCTCGAGTCTCTCTGTATGGGGCATTCTGGAACCATCCAATAGTACTCGACTGTCCTGAAGAAGGAAACTTTGAAGTATGGAGCAGCTCACAACTCCCAGCGTAGGGAAACATCCCTGGCCTCATGACGCCCCCACCCCCTTCAGGAAGGGGCCGTCATGGACACAAACTCCAGCTTGAGGCAACATCTGATAATCGCCCTGACCTCACCTGCAGGAGATCTCGATTCAGCCTTGCAGAGTGGGCCTGCCATGCTCTTGGCCCCAAAACTCGTGCTAGCTTGTGTTTTCAGACTTCCTTCCTCACAATCCTGGCCACACCCCTCCAGTTTGGCAATTCTGGAGACACAATGCAGCACTCTGCCTGCCCTCCAGAAGAAAAATGTTGCCCTATAGGGCTAACCAGAAACGCCAAATGAGTAACAACCTGCATGCCACTCGACCATACCCCAATTATACAGTCTAGCCTGTGCACTAAAGCCCTGTCTGACACAGCCTGAGGGCATACCTCCAGTCCAACACCCAGACAGCTGGCAGTAACACAGAGCATATCACACCCACAATGGCTTTAGGCCATCATCTCTACCCAACCTCAGTTTTCACCTTCAGAACCTAGACCTTATCTCCACTCACTGCTCAGAAGTGAACGTGATGCAAGAATCAGAAATTCTCCTTCGCCTTGGCAAGAAACCTAGTGGTTGGCATGTTGTCCAATGTTCATTGTAGGAGAAAGCAGCATGGACTATGAGGCCCCACCTATCCCTGAGGGCCACAATTTGCACAAACACATATTGTGACCCTCAGCGTGAGCCCTATCCTCATGTAAAGCCTCTTAGTGACTGGAACAACAGCCCCCATATGGGGCTTGCAAAGCCTCTAGACCCCAATCTCAACCAGAGTTCGAGATGTCTAGTCACCCCTACTCAGGGCTCTACTCGGGAATCCCTCTTTGGTGGGACACCTGAGGTAAAAAAAAAAAAATACAGAAAGGACTCTTCCCATCCACAGAATGATCCCAACCACTTGGGATCAGGCCAAATCACCAGAGAAAGAATTGTCCATGGCCCTTGAGGACACCTCGACATTCCACGGCCACCATTGACACAAAATCCAGAGACAAAACCCTGAGCTAGCACCACATACTCGCCCTTTGTTCATAGCCCGGAAAATTCTCACGGTCTGTAGATCCAGCCTTCATACATACATCCCCAA
Source organism: Mustela nivalis (assembly GCF_964662115.1). Taxonomy (NCBI): domain Eukaryota; kingdom Metazoa; phylum Chordata; class Mammalia; order Carnivora; family Mustelidae; genus Mustela; species Mustela nivalis. The sequence goes on along the minus strand of NW_028136512.1, from coordinate 1,891,474 downwards.
ACCTAAGCTGAGTTTGTGTTTTCAGACTTCTGTCCCCACAGGCCTGGCCCACACACCATCCAAGCTGGGGCCCCTGGAGCCACACATCATGACTGTGGCTTCCCTCTCCAGGGGAATTCTGCCATTTCCATTGGCCCCAACCCTATAGATTAGGAGAATCCTCCAAACTCCCCCAGGCCATCCGAATTGTGTTGGCTGCCCAGGACACACAGGGATGATCTTTCACAAGTTAGGAAACCACCTCCACTCAGACCCAGAGACAGATATCCCCATAGAATAAGATTGAACTGGACGGGCACTTAGGCCCTAATCAGATCCATTGCTATTGATTCCAGTCATCTCTCCTCAGAGGCCTGGTTTCCCATACCAGCATATGGGAGATTCCTTAGGCACTCATCAAAACAATTCTCTTCTCTACATAGGAAACATACTCTTTAGAGCTCCATCAAAACCTCCAGTTATGAACATCCCTCAAGGCCCCGGATCAAGCACCCCATTCCAAGGTATACATGGACACAAATGCACATTATGACCCATCCTCAACTCACCCATTTCAACACACCCGCCTCGGTTGCTCCCCTAGATCCAGCAGATCGAACTTGCCTTGGCTCTATGAGACACCTGGAATTGGAGGCAGGCTGCCCAGGCATCCATCCTTAGAACACTGCTCTGGATAACTTCCTTATGGGATGTCCTGGAGCCATCCAACAGGTCTCGACGGTCCCACAGAAGGAATCATTATGGTTTGGAGCATCTCACAATTCCCATCGTGGGAAAACCTCCATGTTCTCGTGACACCCTCTCCTTCATGTAGGGGCCGTCATGGACAGAAACTCCGACCAATGAAAACGTCTGATCCTAGCTCTGTCTTCAGGTATACGGGATCTCGAATCATCTCTGCAGAGGGTGCCTGCCGTCCACTCACCCCGAAATCTAATTCTGGCTTGTGTTCTCAGAATTTTTTCCTCACACTCCTGGCCCACAAGCCTTCCAGTTTGGGAATTCTGGAGCCACTATTTGGCACTGTGTCGTCCCTCCAGAGGAAAAACTATTCCCTCTGGAGCTACCCAGTAACCACAAATGAGTACCATCCTGCACGAAACTCGACTGCACCCCAATGATACAGTATAGCCTGGGCACTAATTCCCTGTCTGCCACAGCCTGAGCCTGCACCTCCCAACCCACACTCAACAGCTGGCCGAACACTGAGCACATCAGACACACCATGGCCTTAGGGCTTCATCTCTTCCAGACCTCAGTATTCAGGCTTCAGATCCTAGACCTTAAATCCAATCACAGTCCTGGAGTGAAAGTGTTGCAGAAATTAGAACTCCATCTTCCCCATGGCTAGAAAACTTGTAGTTCCCATACTGTGCAACGTTCAGTGTAGGAGAAACCAGCATGGTACATTAGGCCACGCCCTGACTTGAGGGGCTCCTTGGGCACAAAACCACATTGTGAAACTCAGTGTGAGACCTATCCTCAAGGAAGGCCTCTCAGTGTCTGGACCAAGAGCCCACATAAGGGGCTTGCCATGTTCTTAGGTCCCAATGTTAACCAGAGTTCTGGTTGTCCAGTTGCCCCCACCCACGAGTCTGCTCTGGAATCCCTCTTTTGGTGGTCCACCTGAGTTAAAAAAAACAAAACAAAACAAAAAAAATAAACAAAAAAAAACAGAAAGGCCTCCTCCCTTCCCACAGAATGACCCCAAACTCTTGGTATCGGGTCAAATCCCCAGAAAGGGAGCCTCATCGATGGCCCATGAGGACACCCCGACATTCCATGGCAATCGGTGACACATTTCCAGAAAAAAAAAAAAAAAAAAAGCATGAGCAAGCACCTCACATTCGCCCTTTGTTCATTTCCCGAAGAGGTCTCCTCACGATCTATAGATCGGGCCGGTCATACCTACATCCCCCAACCTAAGTGGAGTTTGTGTTTTCAGACCTTTGTCCAAATAGCCCTGGACCACACACGCTCCACACTTGGGTCCCTGGAGCCACACCTCAGGACTGTGCTTCCCTTTCAAGGGAATTCTTCCCAATCCATTGGAAACAAACTTGCAAATTAGGAAAAACCTCCAAAGTCACCGAGGCTATCCCAATAGTGTAGGCCGCCCAGGACAAACAGGGGTGATCTCAAACCAGCTGAGCAACTACCTCCACTCAGACAACAGATGTCCCCAGAGAAGAATATTGAACCGGACAGGCCCCAAGGCCCTAATCAGATCCAATGCTTTGGTTTCCAGGCATCTCTCCTCAGAGGCCTCGTTTCCAATACCAGCATATGGTGGTTTCCTGAGGCACCAATAAAAACAAATCTCGTCTACCCATGGAAAACTTGCTCATTGGAGCTTTGTCATAACCTCTGGTTAGGAGAATCCTTCAGGGCCCTGGTGCCACTGCCCCATACCAAGGTCTACATGGACTCAAACCAACATTAAGACCATCCTCAGGAAAGTCCATTTCAACTCAGCCCCCTCTGTTGCTACCCCAAGCCAGCAGATCAAACGTTTCTTGTTTTAGGAGACAATTGGAATGTGAGGCTGGCTGCCCAGGCATCCATACTTAGAACCCTGTTCTGGAAAAATACCTTATAAGACGTCCTGGAGCCATCCAACAAATCTTAATTGTCCCACAGAAGGAATCCTTGCGGTTTGGAGCATCTCACAACTCCAATAGTGGGAAAACCCCCATGGCCTCATAATGCCCCCCCTTCCTGAAGGGGCCAAAATGGACAGAAACTCAAACCTGAGTCAAAGTCTGAACCTCGACCTGACTTCAGACGCATGAGATCTCAATTCAGCTCTGCAGAGTGTGCCTGCCATGTCCTTGCCCTGAAACCTAAGCCTAGCTTGTGTTCTCAGACTTCCGTCCTCACTCTCCTGGCCCACAAGCCCTCCAGTTTGGGAATTCCGAAGCCACAATGCAGCACTCTGCCTGCCCTCCAGAAGAAAAACTTTGCCCTATGCTGCTAATAAGAAACCACAAATGATTTTCTAATGCATGCCACTCGATTGTAAAGCAATTATACAGCCCACCCTGTATACTAATGCCCTGTCTGGCACAGCCTGAGACAAGACATCCCAAACGACACCCAGACAGCTGGCCCCAACCTGGACACATAGGACCCGCTATGGCTGTAGGTCGTCATCTCTTCCCAACCTCGATTTCAGGCTTCAGAACCTAGACCTTATCTCCAATCACTGCCCAGGGGTGAACGTGATGCAGAAATTAGAATTCCTCCTTCCCCATGGCCAGAAACCTTGTGGTTGGCATGTTGTCCAACGTTCAATGTGGGAAAACCTGCATTGTCCGAAAGGCCACGCCAGTGCTTGCGGGCCGCCTAGGGCACAGACATGCATTGTGACCTGCAGCGTGAGTCCCGTATTAAAGTAACGCCTCTCAGTGGCTGGACCAAGATCCTGCATATGGGGCTTGTCATATCCATAGGCCCCCAGGCTTAACCAGAGGGCGAGTTTTCCAGTTGTCAGTACCCACTGCTATGCTCTAGAATCCCTCTACTGGGGGGACACATGAAGCAGAATCAGGACACTTCCCTTCCCACAGAATGACCCCAAACTCTTGGGGGCTGGACAAACTACCAGAGAGGGAGACTTCTACGACCCATGAGGCAACTCCTACATTAAACGGCCATTGTGGACAAAACATCCAGAGACAAAAGCCGGAGCGACTGCCTCCCTCTCACCCTTCTTTCATATCCAGATGAACTCCCCTCATGGACTGTAGATCAGGCCTGCCGTAACCTCGGCCCCAAACCTGAGCTGAGTTAGGGTTTTTGGATGTCTGTCTGCACAGCCATGGCCCACACAGCCTCCAGGCTGGGGTCTCTGGAGCCACACCACAGTACTGTGCCTGCTCTCTCCTAAGAAACTGCACATTCCATTGGCCACAACTCTACAAAATAGTAGAAACCTCAAGGTCCCCAAGGACATCCCACTACCACAAGCCGCACTGGACAAATAGGGGCATTATGACAGAAGCTGAGCAACTACTACCTCCATGCAGACACACAGACAGATATCCGCAGAGACAGAAGATTGAACCAGACAGGCCCCTAGGCCCTATTATGAACTCTTGCTTTGGTGTCCAGGTATCACTCCTCAGAGGCCTGGGTTCGAAGACCAGAATACGGGGCTTTCCTGAGGCACCAGACAGAAGACCTCTCATCTCCACATGGGAAGCTTCCTTGTTGGAGTTGTGTCAAGCCCTTCGGGTTGGAGAATCCTGCAGAGTCCCTTAGCTACTGCCACATTCCAAGGTCTCCATGGCCACCAACCCACATTATGACTCATCCTCGGCAGAGTCCATTTAAACTCAGGCTTCTGGGTAGCTCACCCAAGAGCCCGCAGATTGAGCGTGCCTTGTCTCCACCAGGCAATGGGAAGGTGAGTTGGCGTTTCTCGGCATCAATGCTTAGGGCCCTGCTCTCGAGTCTTTCTGTATGGGGCATCCTGGAACCATCCAATAGTACTCGACTGTCCTGAAGATGGAAACTTTAAAGTTTGGAGCAGCTCACAACTCCCAGCGTCGGGAAACCTCCCTGGACTCATGACGTCCCCACCCCCTTCAGGAAGGGGCCGTCATGGACACAAACTCCAGCTTGAGGCAACATCTGATAATCGCCCGGACCTCACGTGCAGGAGATCTCGATTCAGCCTCTGCAGAGTGGGCCTGCCATGCTCTTGGCCCCAAAACTTGTGCTAGCTTGTGTTTTCAGACTTCCTTCCTCACAATCCTGGCCACACCCCTCCAGTTTGGCAATTCTGGAGACACAATGCAGCACTCTGCCTGCCCTCCAGAAGAAAAATGTTGCCCTATAGGGCTAACCAGAAACGCCAAATGAGTAACAACCTGCATGCCACTCGACCATACCCCAATTATACAGTCTAGCCTGTGCACTAAAGCCCTGTCTGACACAGCCTGAGGGCAGACCTCCAGTCCAACACCCAGACAGCTGGCCATACACAGAGCATATCACACCCACAATGGCTTTAGGCCATCATCTCTACCCAACCTCAGTTTTCACCTTCAGAACCTAGACCTTATCTCCACTCACTGCTCAGGAGTGAACGTGATGCAAGAATCAGAAATTCTCCTTCGCCTTGGCAAGAAACCTAGTGGTTGGCATGTTGTCCAATGTTCATTGTAGGAGAAAGCAGCATGGACTATGATACCCCACCTATCCCTGAGGGCCACAATGTGCACAAACACACATTGTGACGCTCAGCGTGAGCCCTATCCTCATGTAAAGCCTCTTAGTGACTGGAACAACAGCCCCCATATGGGGCTTGCCAAACCCCTAGTCCCCCAATCTCAAACAGAGTTCGAGATGTCTAGTCACCCCTACTCAGGGCTCTACTCGGGAAACCCTCTTTGGTGGGACACTTGAGGTAAAAAAAAAAAAATACAGAAAGGACTCTTCCCATCCACAGAATGATACCAACCACTTGGGATCAGGCCAAATCACCAGAGAAAGAATTGTCCATGGCCCTTGAGGACACCCCGACATTCCACGGCCACCATTGACACAAAATCCAGAGACAAAACCCTGAGCAAGCGCCACATACTCGCCCTTTGTTCATAGCCCGGAAAATTCTCACGGTCTGTAGATCGAGCCTTCATACATACATCCCCAAACCTAAGCTGAGTTTGTGTTTTCAGACTTCTGTCCCCACAGGCCTGGACCACACACGGTCCACACTTGGGTCCCTGGAGCCACACCTCAGGACTGTGCTTCCCTTTCAAGGGAATTCTTCCCATTCCATTGGCCACAACCTTGCAAATTAGGAAAAACCTCCAAAGTCACCGAGGCCATCCCAATAGTGTAGGCCGCCCAGGACAAACAGGGGTGATCTCAAACCAGCGGAGCAACTACCTCCACTCAGACAACAGATGTCCCCAGAGAAGAATATTGAACCGGACAGGCCCCTAGACCCTAATCAGATCCATTGCTTTGGTTTCCAGGCATCTCTCCTCAGAGGCCTCGTTTCCAATACCAGCATATGGTGGTTTCCTGAGGCACCAATAAAAACAAATCTCGTCTCCCCATGGAAACTTGCTCATTGGAGCTTTGTCATTACCTCTGGTTAGGAGAATCCTTCAGGGCCCTGGTGCCACTGCCCCATACCAAGGTCTCCATGGACTCAAACCAACATTAAGTCCATCCTCAGGAAAGTCCATTTCAACTCAGCCCCCTCTGTTGCTACCCCAAGCCAGCAGATCAAACGTTTCTTGTTGCTAGGAGACAATTGGAATGTGAGGCTGGCTGCCCAGGCATCCATACTTAGAACCCTGTTCTGGAAAAATACCTTATAAGACGTCCTGGAGCCATCCAACAAATCTTAATTGTCCCACAGAAGGAATCCTTGCGGTTTGGAGCATCTCACAACTCCAATAGTGGGAAAACCCCCATGGCCTCATAATGCCCCCCCTTCCTGAAGGGGCCCACATGGACAGAAACTCAAACCTGAGCCAAAGTCTGAACCTCGACCTGACTTCAGACGCATGAGATCTCAATTCAGCTCTGCAGAGTGTGCCTGCCATGTCCTTGCCCCGAAACCTAAGCCTAGCTTGTGTTCTCAGACTTCCGTCCTCACTCTCCTGGCCCACAAGCCCTCCAGTTTGGGAATTCCGAAGCCACAATGCAGAGCTCTGCCTGCCCTCCAGAAGAAAAACTTTGCCCTATGCTGCTAATAAGAAACCCCAAATGATTTTCTAATGCATGCCACTCGATTGTAAAGCAATTATACAGCCCACCCTGTATACTAATGCCCTGTCTGGCACAGCCTGGGTCAAGACATCCCAAACGACACCCAGACAGCTGGCCCCAACCTGGACACATAGGACCCGCTATGGCTGTAGGTCGTCATTCTTCCCAACCTCGGTTTTCAGGCTTCAGAACCTAGACCTTATCTCCAATCACTGCCCAGGGGTGAACGTGATGCAGAAATTAGAATTCCTCCTTCCCCATGGCCAGAAACCTTGTGGTTGGCATGTTGTCCAACGTTCAATGTGGGAAAACCTGCATTGTCCGAAAGGCCACGCCAGTGCTTGAGGGCCGCCTAGGGCACAGACATGCATTGTGACCTGCAGCGTGAGTCCCGTATTAAAGTAACGCCTCTCAGTGGCTGGACCAAGATCCTGCATATGGGGCTTGTCATATACATAGGCCCCCAGGCTTAACCAGAGGGCGAGTATTCCAGTTGTCAGTACCCACTGCTATGCTCTAGAATCCCTCTATTGGGGGGACACATGAAGCAGAAAACAGGACACTTCCCTTCCCACAGAATGACCCCAAACTCTTGGGGGCTGGACAAACTACCAGAGAGGGAGACTTCTACGACCCATGAGGCAACTCCTACATTAAACGGCCATTGTGGACAAAACATCCAGAGACAAAAGCCGGAGCGACTGCCTCCCTCTCACCCTTCTTTCATATCCAGATGAACTCCCCTCATGGACTGTAGATCAGGCCTGCCGTAACCTCGGCCCCAAACCTGAGCTGAGTTAGGGTTTTTGGATGTCTGTCTGCACAGCCATGGCCCACACAGCCTCCAGGCTGGGGTCTCTGGAGCCACACCACAGTACTGTGCCTGCTCTCTCCTAAGAAACTGCACATTCCATTGGCCACAACTCTACAAAATAGTAGAAACCTCAAGGTCCCCAAGGACATCCCACTACCGCAAGCCGCACTGGACAAATAGGGGCATTATGACACAAGCTGAGCAACTCCTACCTCCATGCAGACACACAGACAGATATCCGCAGAGACAGAAGATTGAACCAGACAGGCCCCTAGGCCCTATTATGAACTCTTGCTTTGGTGTCCAGGTATCACTCCTCAGAGGCCTGGGTTCGAAGACCAGCATACGGGGCTTTCCTGAGGCACCAGACAGAAGACCTCTCATCTCCACATGGGAAGCTTCCTTGTTGGAGTTGTGTCAAGCCCTTCGGGTTGGAGAATCCTGCAGAGTCCCTTAGCTACTGCCACATTCCAAGGTCTCCATGGCCACCAACCCACATTATGACTCATCCTCGGCAGAGTCCATTTAAACTCAGGCTTCTGGGTAGCTCACCCAAGAGCCCGCAGATTGAGCGTGCCTTGTCTCCACCAGGCAATTGGAAGGTGAGTTGGCGTTTCTCGGCATCCATGCTTAGGGCCCTGCTCTCGAGTCGTTCTGTATGGGGCATCCTGGAACCATCCAATAGTACTCGACTGTCCTGAAGAAGGAAACTTTGAAGTTTGGAGCAGCTCACAACTCCCAGCGTCGGGAAACCTCCCTGGACTCATGACGTCCCCACCCCCTTCAGGAAGGGGCCGTCATGGACACAAACTCCAGCTTGAGGCAACATCTGATAATCGCCCGGACCTCACGTGCAGGAGATCTCGATTCAGCCTCTGCAGAGTGGGCCTGCCATGCTCTTGGCCCCAAAACTTGTGCTAGCTTGTGTTTTCAGACTTCCTTCCTCACAATCCTGGCCACACCCCTCCAGTTTGGCAATTCTGGAGACACAATGCAGCACTCTGCCTGCCCTCCAGAAGAAAAATGTTGCCCTATAGGGCTAACCAGAAACGCCAAATGAGTAACAACCTGCATGCCACTCGACCATACCCCAATTATACAGTCTAGCCTGTGCACTAAAGCCCTGTCTGACACAGCCTGAGGGCAGACCTCCAGTCCAACACCCAGACAGCTGGCCATACACAGAGCATATCACACCCACAATGGCTTTAGGCCATCATCTCTACCCAACCTCAGTTTTCACCTTCAGAACCTAGACCTTATCTCCACTCACTGCTCAGGAGTGAACGTGATGCAAGAATCACAACTTCTCCTTCGCCTTGGCAAGAAACCTAGTGGTTGGCATGTTGTCCAATGTTCATTGTAGGAGAAAGCAGCATGGACTATGAGGCCCCACCTATCCCTGAGGGCCACAATGTGCACAAACACACATTGTGACCCTCAGCGTGAGCCCTATCCTCATGTAAAGCCTCTTAGTGACTGGAACAACAGCCCCCATATGGGGCTTGCCAAGCCCCTAGTCCCCCAATCTCAACCAGAGTTCGTGATGTCTAGTCACCCCTACTCAGGGCTCTACTCGGGAATCCCTCTTTGGTGGGACACTTGATTTAAAAAAAAAAAAATACAGAAAGGACTCTTCCCATCCACAGAATGATACCAACCACTTGGGATCAGGCCAAATCACCAGAGAAAGAATTGTCCATGGCCCTTGAGGACACCCCGACATTCCACGGCCACCATTGACACAAAATCCAGAGACAAAACCCTGAGCAAGCACAACATACTCGCCCTTTGTTCATAGCCCGGAAAATTCTCACGGTCTGTAGATCGAGCCTTCATACATACATCCCCAAACCTAAGCTGAGTTTGTGTTTTCAGACTTCTGTCCCCACAGGCCTGGACCACACACGGTCCACACTTGGGTCCCTGGAGCCACACCTCAGGACTGTGCTTCTCTTTCAAGGGAATTCTTCCCATTCCATTGGCCACAAACTTGTAAATTAGGAAAAACCTCCAAAGTCACCGAGGCCATCCCAATAGTGTAGGCCGCCCAGGACAAACAGGGGTGATCTCAAACCAGCTGAGCAACTACCTCCACTCAGACAACAGATGTCCCCAGAGAAGAATATTGAACCGGACAGGCCCCTAGGCCCTAATCAGATCCATTGCTTTGGTTTCCAGGCATCTGTCCTCAGAGGCCTCGTTTCCAATACCAGCATATGGTGGTTTCCTGAGGCACCAATAAAAACAAATCTCGTCTCCCCATGGAAACTTGCTCATTGGAGCTTTGTCATTACCTCTGGTTAGGAGAATCCTTCAGGGCCCTGGTGCCACTGCCCCATACCAAGGTCTCCATGGACTCAAACCAACATTAAGTCCATCCTCAGGAAAGTCCATTTCAACTCAGCCCCCTCTGTTGCTACCCCAAGCCAGCAGATCAAACGTTTCTTGTTGCTAGGAGACAATTGGAATGTGAGGCTGGCTGCCCAGGCATCCATACTTAGAACCCTGTTCTGGAAAAATACCTTATAAGACGTCCTGGAGCCATCCAACAAATCTTAATTGTCCCACAGAAGGAATCCTTGCGGTTTGGAGCATCTCACAACTCCAATAGTGGGAAAACCCCCATGGCCTCATAATGCCCCCCCTTCCTGAAGGGGCCCACATGGACAGAAACTCAAACCTGAGCCAAAGTCTGAACCTCGACCTGACTTCAGACGCATGAGATCTCAATTCAGCTCTGCAGAGTGTGCCTGCCATGTCCTTGCCCCGAAACCTAAGCCTAGCTTGTGTTCTCAGACTTCCGTCCTCACTCTCCTGGCCCACAAGCCCTCCAGTTTGGGAATTCCGAAGCCACAATGCAGCACTCTGCCTGCCCTCCAGAAGAAAAACTTTGCCCTCTGCGGCTAATAAGAAACCCCAAATGATTTTCTAATGCATGCCACTCGATTGTAAAGCAATTATACAGCCCACCCTGTATACTAATGCCCTGTCTGGCACAGCCTGAGACAAGACATCCCAAACGACACCCAGACAGCTGGCCTCAACCTGGACACATAGGACCCGCTATGGCTGTAGGTCGTCATTCTTCCCAACCTCGGTTTTCAGGCTTCAAAACCTAGACCTTAGCTCCAATCACTGCCCAGGGGTGAACGTGATGCAGAAATTAGAATTCCTCCTTCCCCATGGCCAGAAACCTTGTGGTTGGCATGTTGTCCAACGTTCAATGTGGGAAAACCTGCATTGTCCGAAAGGCCACGCCAGTGCTTGAGGGCCGCCTAGGGCACAGACATGCATTGTGACCTGCAGCGTGAGTCCTGTATTAAAGTAACGCCTCTCAGTGGCTGGACCAAGATCCTGCATATGGGGCTTGTCATATCCATAGGCCCCCAGGCTTAACCAGAGGGCGAGTATTCCAGTTGTCAGTACCCACTGCTATGCTCTAGAATCCCTCTACTGGGGGGACACATGAAGCAGAAAACAGGACACTTCCCTTCCCACAGAATGACCCCAAACTCTTGGGGGCTGGACAAACTACCAGAGAGGGAGACTTCTACGACCCATGAGGCAACTCCTACATTAAACGGCCATTGTGGACAAAACATCCAGAGACAAAAGCCTGAGCGACTGCCTCCCTCTCACCCTTCTTTCATATCCAGAGGAGCTCCCCTCATGGACTGTAGATCAGGCCTGCCGAAACCTCGGCCCCAAACCTGAGCTGAGTTAGGGTTTTTGGATGTCTGTCTGCACAGCCATGGCCCACACAGCCTCCAGGCTGGGGTCTCTGGAGCCACACCACAGAACTGTGCCTGCTCTCTCCTAAGAAACTGCCCATTCCATTGGCCACAACTCTACAAAATAGTAGAAACCTCAAGGTCCCCAAGGACATCCCACTACCGCAAGCCGCACTGGACAAATAGGGGCATTATGACACAAGCTGAGCAACTACTACCTCCATGCAGACACACAGACAGATATCCGCAGAGACAGAAGATTGAACCAGACAGGCCCCTAGGCCCTATTATGAACTCTTGCTTTGGTGTCCAGGTATCACTCTTCAGAGGCCTGGGTTCGAAGACCAGCATACGGGGCTTTCCTGAGGCACCAGACAGAAGACCTCTCATCTCCACATGGGAAGCTTCCTTGTTGGAGTTGTGTCAAGCCCTTCGGGTTGGAGAATCCTGCAGAGTCCCTTAGCTACTGCCACATTCCAAGGTCTCCATGGCCACCAACCCACATTATGAATCATCCTCGGCAGAGTCCATTTAAACTCAGGCTTCTGGGTAGCTCACCCAAGAGCCCGCAGATTGAGCGTGCCTTGTCTCCACCAGGCAATGGGAAGGTGAGTTGGCGTTTCTCGGCATCCATGCTTAGGGCCCTGCTCTCGAGTCGTTCTGTATGGGGCATCCTGGAACCATCCAATAGTACTCGACTGTCCTGAAGAAGGAAACTTTGAAGTTTGGAGCAGCTCACAACTCCCAGCGTAGGGAAACCTCCCTGGCCTCATGACGCCCCCACCCCCTTCAGGAAGGGGCCGTCATGGACACAAACTCCAGCTTGAGGCAACATCTGATAATCGCCCGGACCTCACGTGCAGGAGATCTCGATTCAGCCTCTGCAGAGTGGGCCTGCCATGCTCTTGGCCCCAAAACTTGTGCTAGCTTGTGTTATCAGACTTCCTTCCTCACATTCCTGGCCACACCCCTCCAGTTTGGCAATTCTGGAGACACAATGCAGCACTCTGCCTGCCCTCCAGAAGAAAAATGTTGCCCTATAGGGCTAACCAGAAACGCCAAATGAGTAACAACCTGCATGCCACTCGACCATACCCCAATTATACAGTCTAGCCTGTGCACTAAAGCCCTGTCTGACACAGCCTGAGGGCAGACCTCCAGTCCAACACCCAGACAGCTGGCCATACACAGAGCATATCACACCCACAATGGCTTTAGGCCATCATCTCTACCCAACCTCAGTTTTCACCTTCAGAACCTAGACCTTATCTCCACTCACTGCTCAGGAGTGAACGTGATGCAAGAATCAGAACTTCTCCTTCGCCTTGGCAAGAAACCTAGTGGTTGGCATGTTGTCCAATGTTCATTGTAGGAGAAAGCAGCATGGACTATGAGGCCCCACCTATCCCTGAGGGCCACAATGTGCACAAACACACATTGTGACCCTCAGCGTGAGCCCTATCCTCATGTAAAGCCTCTTAGTGACTATAACAACAGCCCCCATATGGGGCTTGCCAAGCCCCTAGTCCCCCAATCTCAACCAGAGTTCGAGATGTCTAGTCACCCCTACTCAGGGCTCTACTCGAAAATCCCTCTTTGGTGGGACACTTGAGGTAAAAAAAAAAAAAAAATACAGAAATGACTCTTCCCATCCACAGAATGATCCCAACCACTTGGGATCAGGCCAAATCACCAGAGAAAGAATTGTCCATGGCCCTTGAGGACACCCCGACATTCCACGGCCACCATTGACACAAAATCCAGAGACAAAACCCTGAGCAAGCGCCACATACTCGCCCTTTGTTCATAGCCCGGAAAATTCTCACGGTCTGTAGATCGAGCCTTCATACATACATCCCCAAACCTAAGCTGAGTTTGTGTTTTCAGACTTCTAACCCACAGGCCTGGACCACACACGGTCCACACTTGGGTCCCTGGAGCCACACCTCAGGACTGTGCTTCCCTTTCAAGGGAATTCTTCCCATTCCATTGGCCACAACCTTGCAAATTAGGAAAAACCTCCAAAGTCACCGAGGCCATCCCAATAGTGTAGGCCGCCCAGGACAAACAGGGGTGATCTCAAACCAGCTGAGAAACTACCTCCACTCAGACAACAGATGTCCCCAGAGAAGAATATTGAACCGGACAGGCCCCTAGGCCCTAATCAGATCCATTGCTTTGGTTTCCAGGCATCTGTCCTCAGAGGCCTCGTTTCCAATACCAGCATATGGTGGTTTCCTGAGGCACCAAGAAGAACAAATCTCGTCTCCCCATGGAAAACTTGCTCATTGGAGCTTTGTCATAACCTCTGGTTAGGAGAATCCTTCAGGGCCCTGGTGCCACTGCCCCATACCAAGGTCTCCATGGACTCAAACCAACATTAAGACCATCCTCAGGAAAGTCCATTTCAACTCAGCCCCCTCTGTTGCTACCCCAAGCCAGCAGATCAAACGTTTCTTGTTGCTAGGAGACAATTGGAATGTGAGGCTGGCTGCCCAGGCATCCATACTTAGAACCCTGTTCTGGAAAAATACCTTATAAGACGTCCTGGAGCCATCCAACAAATCTTAATTGTCCCACAGAAGGAATCCTTGCAGTTTGGAGCATCTCACAACTCCAATAGTGGGAAAACCCCCATGGCCTCATAATGCCCCCCCTTCCTGAAGGGGCCAACATGGACAGAAACTCAAACCTGAGCCAAAGTCTGAACTTCGACCTGACTTCAGACGCATGAGATCTCAATTCAGCTCTGCAGAGTGTGCCTGCCATGTCCTTGCCCCGAAACCTAAGCCTAGCTTGTGTTCTCAGACTTCCGTCCTCACTCTCCTGGCCCACAAGCCCTCCAGTTTGGGAATTCCGAAGCTACAATGCAGCACTCTGCCTGCCCTCCAGAAGAAAAACTTTGCCCTATGCTGCTAATAAGAAACCCCAAATGGTTTTCTAACGCATGCCACTCGATTGTAAAGCAATTATACAGCCCACCCTGTATACTAATGCCCTGTCTGGCACAGCCTGGGTCAAGACATCCCAAACGACACCCAGACAGCTGGCCCCAACCTAGACACTTAGGACCCGCTATGGCTGTAGGTCGTCATTCTTCCCAACCTCGGTTTTCAGGCTTCAGAACCTAGACCTTATCTCCAATCACTGCCCAGGGGTGAACGTGATGCAGAAATTAGAATTCCTCCTTCCCCATGGCCAGAAACCTTGTGGTTGGCATGTTGTCCAACGTTCAATGTGGGAAAACCTGCATTGTCCGAAAGGCCACGCCAGTGCTTGAGGGCCGCCTAGGGCACAGACATGCATTGTGACCTGCAGCGTGAGTCCCGTATTAAAGTAACGCCTCTCAGTGGCTGGACAGAGATCCTGCATATGGGGCTAGTCATATCCATAGGCCCCCAGGCTTAACCAGAGGGCGAGTATTCCAGTTGTCAGTACCCACTGCTATGCTCTAGAATCCCTCTACTGGGGGGACACATGAAGCAGAAAACAGGACACTTCCCTTCCCACAGAATGACCCCAAACTCTTGGGGGCTGGACAAACTACCAGAGAGGGAGACTTCTACGACCCATGAGGCAACTCCTACATTAAACGGCCATTGTGGACAAAACATCCAGAGACAAAAGCCTGAGCGACTGCCTCCCTCTCACCCTTCTTTCATATCCAGAGGAGCTCCCAACATGGACTGTAGATCAGGCCTGCTGTAACCTCGGCCCCAAACCTGAGCTGAGTTAGGGTTTTTGGATGTCTGTCTGCACAGCCATGGCCCACACAGCCTCCAGGATGGGGTCTCTGGAGCCACACCACAGAACTGTGCCTGCTCTCTCCTAAGAAACTGCCCATTCCATTGGCCACAACTCTACAAAATAGTAGAAACCTCAAGGTCCCCAAGGACATCCCACTACCGCAAGCCGCACTGGACAAATAGGGGCATTATGACACAAGCTGAGCAACTACTACCTCCATGCAGACACACAGACAGATATCCGCAGAGACAGAAGATTGAACCAGACAGGCCCCTAGGCCCTATTATGAACTCTTGCTTTGGTGTCCAGGTATCACTCCTCAGAGGCCTGGGTTCGAAGACCAGCATACGGGGCTTTCCTGAGGCACCAGACTGAAGACCACTCATCTTCACATGGGAAGATTCCTTGTTGGAGTTGTGTCAAGCCCTTCGGGTTGGAGAATCCTGCAGAGTCCCTTAACTACTGCCACATTCCAAGGTCTCCATGGCCACCAACCCACATTATGACTCATCCTCGGCAGAGTCCATTTAAACTCAGGCTTCTGGGTAGCTCACCCAAGAGCCAGCAGATTGAGCTTGCCTTGTCTCCACCAGGCAATGGGAAGGTGAGTTGGCGTTTCTCGGCATCCATCCTTAGGGCCCTGCTCTCGAGTCTTTCTGTATGGGGCATCCTGGAACCATCCAATAGTACTCGACTGTCCTGAAGAAGGAAACTTTGAAGTATGGAGCAGCTCACAACTCCCAGCGTAGGGAAACCTCCCTGGCCTCATGACGCCCCCACCCCCTTCAGGATGGGGCCGTCATGGACACAAACTCCAGCTTGAGGCAACATCTGATAATCGCCTGGACCTCACGTGCAGGAGATCTCGATTCAGCCTCTGCAGAGTGGGCCTGCCAAGCTCTTGGCCCCAAAACTCGTGCTAGCTTGTGTTTTCAGACTTCCTTCCTCACAATCCTGGCCACACCCCTCCAGTTAGGCAATTCTGGAGACACAATGCAGCACTCTGCCTGCCCTCCAGAAGAAAAATGTTGCCCTATACGGCTAACCAGAAACGCCAAATGAGTAACAACCTGCATGCCACTCGACCATACCCCAATTATACAGTCTAGCCTGTGCACTAAAGCCCTGTCTGACACAGCCTGAGGGCAGACCTCCAGTCCAACACCCAGACAGCTGGCCGTACACAGAGCATATCACACCCACAATGGCTTTAGGCCATCATTTCTACCCAACCTCAGTTTTCACCTTCAGAACCTAGACCTTATCTCCACTCACTGCTCAGGAGTGAACGTGATGCAAGAATCAGAACTTCTCCTTCGCCTTGGCAAGAAACCTAGTGGTTGGCATGTTGTCCAATGTTCATTGTAGGAGAAAGCAGCATGGACTATGAGGCCCCACCTATCCCTGAGGGCCACAATGTGCACAAACACACATTGTGACCCTCAGCGTGAGCCCTATCCTCATGTAAAGCCTCTTAGTGACTGGAACAACAGCCCCCAAATGGGGCTTGCCAAGCCCCTAGTCCCCCAATCTCAACCAGAGCTCGAGATGTCTAATCACCCCTACTCAGGGCTCTACTCTGGAATCCCTCTTTGGTGGGACACCTGAGGTAAAAAAAAAAAAAATACAGAAAGGACTCTTCCCATCCACAGAATGATCCCAACCACTTGGGATCAGGCCAAATCACCAGAGAAAGAATTGTCCATGGCCCTTGAGGACACCCCGACATTCCACGGCCACCATTGACACAAAATCCAGAGACAAAAACCTGAGAAAGCGCCACATACTCGCCCTTTGTTCATAGCCCGGAAAATTCTCACGGTCTGTAGATCCAGCCTTCATACATACATCCCCAAAACTAAGCTGAGTTTGTGTTTTCAGACTTCTGTACCCACAGTCCTGGCCCACACACCATCCAAGCTGGGGCCCCTGGAGCCACACCTCAGGACTGTGGCTTCCCTCTCCAGGGGAATTCTGCCATTTCCATTGGCCACAACCCTATAGATTAGGAGAATCCTCCAAACTCCCCCAGGCCATCCGAATTGTGTTGGCTGCCCAGGACACACAGGGATGATCTTTCACAAGTTAGGAAACCACCTCCACTCAGACCCAGAGACAGATATCCCCATAGAATAAGATTGAACTGGACGGGCACTTAGGCCCTAATCAGATCCATTGCTTTTGATTCCAGTCATCTCTCCTCAGAGGCCTGGTTTCCAATACCAGCATATGGGAGATTCCTTAGGCACTCATCAAAACAATTCTCTTCTCTACATAGGAAATATACTCTTTAGAGCTCCATCAAAACCTCCGGTTATGAACATGCCTCAAGGCCCCGGATCAAGCACCCCATTCCAAGGTCTACATGCACACAAATGCACATTATGACCCATCCTCAACTCACCCATTTCAAAACACCCGCCTCGGTTGCTCCCCTAGATCCAGCAGATCGAACTTGCCTTGGCTCTATGAGACACCTGGAATGGGAGGCAGGCTGCCCACGCATCCATCCTTAGAACCCTGCTCTGGTTAACTTCCTTATGGGATATCCTGGAGCCATCCAACATGTCTCGACTGTCCCACAGAAGGAATCATTGTGGTTCGGAGCATCTCACAATTCCCATCGTGGGAACACCTCCATGTCCTCGTGACACCCTCCCCTTCATGAATGGGCTGTCATGGACAGAAACTCCGACCTAAGAAAACGTCTGATCCTAGCTCTGTCTTCAGGTATACGGGATCTCGAATCATCTCTGCAGAGGGTGCCTGCCGTCCCCTCACCACGAAATCTAAGTCTGGCTTGTGTTCTCAGAATTTTTTCTTCACACTTCTGGCCTACAATCCTTCCAGTTTGGGATTTTGGAGCCACAATGTGGCACTGTGTCTTCCCTCCAGAAGAAAAACGTTGCCTTTGGGGCTACCCAGTAACCACAAATTAGTACCATCCTGCACAAAACTCGACTGCACCCCAATGATACAGTCCAGCCAGGGCACTAATTCCCTGTCTGCCACAGCCTGAGCCTGCACCTCCCAACCCACACTCAACAGCTGGCCGAACACTGAGCACATCAGACACACCATGGCCTTAGGGCTTCATCTCTTCCCAACCTCAGTTTTCAGGCTTCAGAACCTAGACCTTAAATCCAATCACAGTCCTGGAGTGAAAGTGTTGCAGAAATTAGAACTCCATCTTCCCCATTGCCAGAAAACTTGTGGTTCCCATACTGTGCAATGTTCAGTGTAGGAGAAACCAGCATGGTACATTAGGCCACGCCCTGACTTGAGGGGCTCCTTGGGCACAAAAACACATTGTGAAACTCAGTGTGAGACCTATCCTCAAGGAAGGCCTCTCAGTGTCTGGACCAAGAGCCCACATAAGGGGCTTGCTATGTTCTTAGGTCCCAATGTTAACCAGAGGTCTGGTTGTCCTGTTGCCCCCACCCACGAGTCTGCTCTGGAATCCCTCTTTTGGTGGTCCACCGGAGGTTAAAAAAAAATAAATAAATAAACAAAAAAACCCAGAAAGGCCTCCTCCCTTCCCACAGAATGACCCCAAACTCTTGGGATCGGGTCAAATCCCCAGAAAGGGAGCCTCATCGATGGCACATGAGGACACCCCGACATTCCATGGCAATCGGTGACACATTTCCAGAAAAAAAAAAAAAAAGCATGAGGAAGCACCGCACATTCGCCCTTTGTTCATATCCCGAAGAGGTCTCCTCACGGTCTATAGATCGGGCCGGCCATACCTACATCCCACAACCTAAGTGGAGTTTGTGTTTTCAGACTTTTGTCCAAATAGCCCTGGACCACACACGCTCCACACATGGGTCCCTGGAGCCACACCTCAGGACTGTGCTTCCCTTTCAAGGGAATTCTTCCCATTCCATTGGCCACAACCTTGCAAATTAGGAAAAACCTCCAAAGTCACCGAGGCCATCCCAATAGTGTAGGCCGCCCAGGACAAACAGGGGTGATCTCAAACCAGCGGAGCAACTACCTCCACTCAGACAACAGATGTCCCCAGAGAAGAATATTGAACCGGACAGGCCCCTAGGCCCTAATCAGATCCATTGCTTTGGTTTCCAGGCATCTGTCCTCAGAGGCCTCGTTTCCAATACCAGCATATGGTGGTTTCCTGAGGCACCAATAAGAACAAATCTCGTCTCCCCATGGAAAACTTGCTCATTGGAGCTTTGTCATAACCTCTGTTTAGGAGAATCCTTCAGGGCCCTGGTGCCACTGCCCCATACCAAGGTCTCCATGGACTCAAACCAACATTAAGACCATCCTCAAGAAAGTCCATTTCAACTAAGCCCCCTCTGTTGCTACCCCAAGCCAGCAGATCAAACGTTTCTTGTTGCTAGGAGACAATTGGAATGTGAGGCTGGCTGCCCAGGCATCCATACTTAGAACCCTGTTCTGGAAAAATACCTTATAAGACGTCCTGGAGCCATCCAACAAATCTTAATTGTCCCACAGAAGGAATCCTTGCGGTTTGGAGCATCTCACAACTCCAATAGTGGGAAAACCCCCATGGCCTCATAATGCCCCCCCCTTCCTGAAGGGGCCAACATGGACAGAAACTCAAACCTGAGCCAAAGTCTGAACCTCGACCTGATTTCAGACGCATGAGATCTCAATTCAGCTCTGCAGAGTGTGCCTGCCATGTCCTTTCCCCGAAACCTAAGCCTAGCTTGTGTTCTAAGACTTCCGTCCTCACTCTCCTGGCCCACAAGCCCTCCAGTTTGGGAATTCCGAAGCCACAATGCAGCACTCTGCCTGCCCTCCAGAAGAAAAACTTTGCCCTATGCTGCTAATAAGAAACCCCAAATGATTTTCTAATGCATGCCACTCGATTGTAAAGCAATTATACAGCCCACCCTGTATACTAATGCCTTGTCTGGCACAGCCTGAGACAAGACATCCCAAACGACACCCAGACAGCTGGCCCCAACCTGGACACATAGGACCCGCTATGGCTGTAGGTCGTCATCTCTTCCCAACCTCGGTTTTCAGGCTTCAGAACCTAGACCTTATCTCCAATCACTGCCCAGGGGTGAACGTGATGCAGAAATTAGAATTCCTCCTTCCCCATGGCCAGAAACCTTGTGGTTGGCATGTTGTCCAACGTTCAATGTGGGAAAACCTGCATTGTCCGAAAGGCCACGCCAGTGTTTGAGGGCCGCCTAGGGCACAGACATGCATTGTGACCTGCAGCGTGAGTCCCGTATTAAAGTAACGCCTCTCAGTGGCTGGACCAAGATCCTGCATATGGGGCTTGTCATATCCATAGGCCCCCAGGCTTAACCAGAGGGCGAGTATTCCAGTTGTCAGTACCCACTGCTATGCTCTAGAATCCCTCTACTGGGGGGACACATGAAGCAGAAAACAGGACACTTCCCTTCCCACAGAATGACCCCAAACTCTTGGGGGCTGGACAAACTACCAGAGAGGGAGACTTCTACGACCCATGAGGCAACTCCTACATTAAACGGCCATTGTGGACAAAACATCCAGAGACAAAAGCCTGAGCGACTGCCTCCCTCTCACCCTTCTTTCATATCCAGAGGAGCTCCCCTCATGGACTGTAGATCAGGCCTGCCGTAACCTCGGCCCCAAACCTGAGCTGAGTTAGGGTTTTTGGATGTCTGTCTGCACAGCCATGGCCCACACAGCCTCCAGGCTGGGGTCTCTGGAGCCACACCACAGAACTGTGCCTGCTCTCTCCTAAGAAACTGCCCATTCCATTGGCCACAACTCTACAAAATAGTAGAAACCTCAAGGTCCCCAAGGACATCCCACTACCGCAAGCCGCACTGGACAAATAGGGGCATTATGACACAAGCTGAGCAACTACTACCTCCATGCAGACACACAGACAGATATCCGCAGAGACAGAAGATTGAACCAGACAGGCCCCTAGGCCCTATTATGAACTCTTGCTTTGGTGTCCAGGTATCACTCCTCAGAGGCCTAGGTTCGAAGATCAGCATACGGGGCTTTCCTGAGGCACCAGACAGAAGACCTCTCATCTCCACATGGGAAGCTTCCTTGTTGGAGTTGTGTCAAGCCCTTCGGGTTGGAGAATCCTGCAGAGTCCCTTAGCTACTGCCACATTCCAAGGTCTCCATGGCCACCAACCCACATTATGACTCATCCTCGGCAGAGTCCATTTAAACTCAGGCTTCTGGGTAGCTCACCCAAGAGCCCGCAGATTGAGCGTGCCTTGTCTCCACCAAGCAATGGGAAGGTGAGTTGGCGTTTCTCGGCATCCATGCTTAGGGCCCTGCTCTCGAGTCTTTCTGTATGGGGCATCCTGGAACCATCCAATAGTACTCGACTGTCCTGAAGAAGGAAACTTTGAAGTTTGGAGCAGCTCACAACTCCCAGCGTAGGGAAACCTCCCTAGACTCATGACGCCCCCACCCCCTTAAGGAAGGGGCCGTCATGGACACAAACTCCAGCATGAGGCAACATCTGATAATTGCCCGGACCTCACGTGCAGGAGATCTCGATTCAGCCTCTGCAGAGTGGGCCTGCCATGCTCTTGGCTCCAAAACCTGTGCTAGCTTGTGTTTTCAGACTTCCTTCCTCACAATCCTGGCCACACCCCTCCAGTTTGGCAATTCTGGAGACACAATGCAGCACTCTGCCTGCCCTCCAGAAGAAAAATGTTGCCCTATAGGGCTAACCAGAAACGCCAAAGGAGTAACAACCTGCATGCCACTCGACCATACCCCAATTATACAGTCTAGCCTGTGCACTAAAGCCCTGTCTGACACAGCCTGAGGGCAGACCTCCAGTCCAACACCCAGACAGCTGGCCGTACACAGAGCATATCACACCCACAATGGCTTTAGGCCATCATCTCTACCCAACCTCAGTTTTCACCTTCAGAACCTAGACCTTATCTCCACTCACTGCTCAGGAGTGAACGTGATGCAAGAATCAGAACTTCTCCTTCGCCTTGGCAACAAAACTAGTGGTTGGCATGTTGTCCAATGTTCATTGTAGGAGAAAGCAGCATGGACTATGAGGCCCCACCTATCCCTGAGGGCCACAATGTGCACAAACACACATTGTGACCCTCAGCGTGAGCCCTATCCTCATGTAAAGCCTCTTAGTGACTGGAACAACAGCGCCCATATGGGGCTTGCCAAGCCCCTTGTCCCCCAATCTCAACCAGAGTTCGAGATGTCTAGTCACCCCTACTCAGGGCTCTACTCGGGAATCCCTCTTTGGTGGGACACCTGAGGTAAAAAAAAAAAATACAGAAAGGACTCTTCCCATCCACAGAATGATCCCAACCACTTGGGATCAGGCCAAATCACCAGAGAAAGAATTGTCCATGGCCCTTGAGGACACCCCGACATTCCACGGCCACCATGACACAAAATCCAGAGACAAAACCCTGAGCAAGCGCCACACACTCGCCCTTTGTTCATAGCCCGGAAAATTCTCACGGTCTGTAGGTTGAGCCTTCATACATATATCCCCAAACCTAAGCTGAGTTTGTGCTTTCAGACTTCTGTCCCCACAGGCCTGGACCACACACGCTCCACACTTGGGTCCCTGGAGCCACACCTCAGGACTGTGCTTCCCTTTCAAGGGAATTCTTCCCATTCCATTGGCCACAACCTTGCAAATTAGGAAAAACCTCCAAAGTCACCGAGGCCATCCCAATAGTGTAGGCCGCCCAGGACAAACAGGGGTGATCTCAAACCAGCTGAGCAACTACCTCCACTCAGACAACAGATGTCCCCAGAGAAGAATATTGAACCGGACAGGCCCCTAGGCCCTAATCAGATCCATTGCTTTGGTTTCCAGGCATCTGTCCTCAGAGGCCTCGTTTCCAATACCAGCATATGGTGGTTTCCTGAGGCACCAATAAGAACAAATCTCGTCTCCCCATGGAAAACTTGCTCATTGGAGCTTTGTCATAACCTCTGGTTAGGAGAATCCTTCAGGGCCCTGGTGCCACTGCCCCATACCAAGGTCTCCATGGACTCAAACCAACATTAAGACCATCCTCAGGAAAGTCCATTTCAACTCAGCCCCCTCTGTTGCTACCCCAAGCCAGCAGATCAAACGTTTCTTGTTGCTAGGAGACAATTGGAATGTGAGGCTGGCTGCCCAGGCATCCATACTTAGAACCCTGTTCTGGAAAAATACCTTATAAGACGTCCTGGAGCCATCCAACAAATCTTAATTGTCCCACAGAAGGAATCCTTGCGGTTTGGAGCATCTCACAACTCCAATAGTGGGAAAACCCCCATGGCCTCATAATGCCCCCCTTCCTGAATGGGCCAACATGGACAGAAATTCAAACCTGAGCCAAAGTCTGAACCTCGACCTGACTTCAGACGCATGAGATCTCAATTCAGCTCTGCAGAGTGTGCCTGCCATGTCCTTGCCCCGAAACCTAAGCCTAGCTTGTGTTCTCAGACTTCCGTCCTCACTCTCCTGGCCCACAAGCCCTCCAGTTTGGGAATTCTGAAGCCACAATGCAGCACTCTGCCTGCCCTCCAGAAGAAAAACTTTGCCCTATGCTGCTAATAAGAAATCCCAAATGGTTTTCTAACGCATGCCACTCGATTGTAAAGCAATTATACAGCCCACCCTGTATACTAATGCCCTGTCTGGCACAGCCTGGGTCAAGACATCCCAAACGACACCCAGACAGCTGGCCCCAACCTGGACACTTAGGACCCGCTATGGCTGTAGGTCGTCATTCTTCCCAACCTCGGTTTTCAGGCTTCAGAACCTAGACCTTAGCTCCAATCACTGCCCAGGGGTGAACGTGATGCAGAAATTAGAATTCCTCCTTCCCCATGGCCAGAAAACTTGTGGTTGGCATGTTGTCCAACGTTCAATGTGGGAAAACCTGCATTGTCCGAAAGGCCACGCCAGTGCTTTTGGCCGCCTAGGGCACAGACATGCATTGTGACCTGCAGCGTGAGTCCCGTATTAAAGTAACGCCTCTCAGTGGCTGGACCAAGATCCTGCATATGGGGCTTGTCATATCCATAGGCCCCCAGGCTTAACCAGAGGGCGAGTATTCCAGTTGTCAGTACCCACTCCTATGCTCTAGAATCCCTCTACTGGGGGGACACATGAAGCAGAAAACAGGACACTTCCCTTCCCACAGAATGACCCCAAACTCTAGGGGGCTGGACAAACTACCAGAGAGGGAGACTTCTACGACCCATGAGGCAACTCCTACATTAAACGGCCATTGTGGACAAAACATCCAGAGACAAAAGCCTGAGCGACTGCCTCCCTCTCACCCTTCTTTCATATCCAGAGGAGCTCCCCTCATGGACTGTAGATCAGGCCTGCTGTAACCTCGGCCCCAAACCTGAGCTGAGTTAGGGTTTTTGGATATCTGTCTGCACAGCCATGGCCCACACAGCCTCCAGGCTGGGGTCTCTGGAGCCACACCACAGAACTGTGCCTGCTCTCTCCTAAGAAACTGCACATTCCATTGGCCACAACTCTACAAAATAGTAGAAACTTCAAGGTCCCCAAGGACATCCCACTACCGCAAGCCGCACTGGACAAATAGGGGCATTATGACAGAAGCTGAGCAACTACTACCTCCATGCAGACACACAGACAGATATCCGCAGAGACAGAAGATTGAACCAGACAGGCCCCTAGGCCCTATTATGAACTCTTGCTTTGGTGTCCAGGTATCACTCCTCAGAGGCCTGGGTTCGAAGACCAGCATACGGGGCTTTCCTGAGGCACCAGACAGAAGACCTCTCATCTCCACATGGGAAGCTTCCTTGTTGGAGTTGTGTCAAGCCCTTCGGG
Organism: Mustela nivalis; assembly: GCF_964662115.1. Taxonomy (NCBI): domain Eukaryota; kingdom Metazoa; phylum Chordata; class Mammalia; order Carnivora; family Mustelidae; genus Mustela; species Mustela nivalis. Next base: position 1,866,628 of record NW_028136512.1, on the reverse strand, counting down.
TTGGAGAATCCTGCAGAGTCCCTTAACTACAGCCACATTCCAAGGTCTCCATGGCCACCAACCCACATTATGACTCATCCTCGGCAGAGTCCATTTAAACTCAGGCTTCTGGGTAGCTCACCCAAGAGCCAGCAGATTGAGCGTGCCTTGTCTCCACCAGGCAATGGGAAGGTGAGTTGGCGTTTCTCGGCATCCATCCTTAGGGCCCTGCTCTCGAGTCTTTCTGTATGGGGCATCCTGGAACCATCCAATAGTACTCGACTGTCCTGAAGAAGGAAACTTTGAAGTATGGAGCAGCTCACAACTCCCAGCGTAGGGAAACCTCCCTGGCCTCATGACGCCCCCACCCCCTTCAGGATGGGGCCGTCATGGACACAAACTCCAGCTTGAGGCAACATCTGATAATCGCCTGGACCTCACGTGCAGGAGATCTCGATTCAGCCTCTGCAGAGTGGGCCTGCCAAGCTCTTGGCCCCAAAACTCGTGCTAGCTTGTGTTTTCAGACTTCCTTCCTCACAATCCTGGCCACACCCCTCCAGTTAGGCAATTCTGGAGACACAATGCAGCACTCTGCCTGCCCTCCAGAAGAAAAATGTTGCCCTATACGGCTAACCAGAAACGCCAAATGAGTAACAACCTGCATGCCACTCGACCATACCCCAATTATACAGTCTAGCCTGTGCACTAAAGCCCTGTCTGACACAGCCTGAGGGCAGACCTCCAGTCCAACACCCAGACAGCTGGCCGTACACAGAGCATATCACACCCACAATGGCTTTAGGCCATCATCTCTACCCAACCTCAGTTTTCACCTTCAGAACCTAGACCTTATCTCCACTCACTGCTCAGGAGTGAACGTGATGCAAGAATCAGAACTTCTCCTTCGCCTTGGCAAGAAACCTAGTGGTTGGCATGTTGTCCAATGTTCATTGTAGGAGAAAGCAGCATGGACTATGAGGCCCCACCTATCCCTGAGGGCCACAATGTGCACAAACACACATTGTGACCCTCAGCGTGAGCCCTATCCTCATGTAAAGCCTCTTAGTGACTGAACAACAGCCCCCAAATGGGGCTTGCCAAGCCCCTAGTCCCCCAATCTCAACCAGAGCTCGAGATGTCTAATCACCCCTACTCAGGGCTCTACTCTGGAATCCCTCTTTGGTGGTACACCTGAGGTAAAAAAAAAAAAAATACAGAAAGGACTCTTCCCATCCACAGAATGATCCCAACCACTTGGGATCAGGCCAAATCACCAGAGAAAGAATTGTCCATGGCCCTTGAGGACACCCCGACATTCCACGGCCACCATTGACACAAAATCCAGAGACAAAACCCTGAGCAAGCGCCACATACTCGCCCTTTGTTCATAGCCCGGAAAATTCTCACGGTCTGTAGATCCAGACTTCATAAATACATCCCCAAACCTAAGCTGAGTTTGTGTTTTCAGACTTCTGTCCCCACAGTCCTGGCCCACACACCATCCAAGCTGGGGCCCCTGGAGCCACACCTCAGGACTGTCGCTTCCCTCTCCAGGGGAATTCTGCCATTTCCATTGGCCACAACCCTATAGATTAGGAGAATCCTCCAAACTCCCCCAGGCCATCCGAATTGTGTTGGCTGCCCAGGACATACAGGGATGATCTTTCACAAGTTAGGAAACCACCTCCACTCAGACCCAGAGACAGATATCCCCATAGAATAAGATTGAACTGGACGGGCACTTAGGCCCTAATCAGATCCATTGCTTTTGATTCCAGTCATCTCTCCTCAGAGGCCTGGTTTCCAATACCAGCATATGGGAGATTCCTTAGGCACTCATCAAAACAATTCTCTTCTCTACATAGGAAATATACTCTTTAGAGCTCCATCAAAACCTCCGGTTATGAACATCCCTCAAGGCCCCGGATCAAGCACCCCATTCCAAGGTCTACATGCACACAAATGCACATTATGACCCATCCTAAACTCACCCATTTCAAAACACCCGCCTCGGTTGCTCCCCTAGATCCAGCAGATCGAACTTGCCTTGGCTCTATGAGACACCTGGAATGGGAGGCAGGCTGCCCACGCATCCATCCTTAGAACCCTGCTCTGGTTAACTTCCTTATGGGATGTCCTGGAGCCATCCAACATGTCTCGACTGTCCCACAGAAGGAATCATTGTGGTTCGGAGCATCTCACAATTCCCATCGTGGGAACACCTCCATGTCCTCGTGACACCCTCCCCTTCATGAATGGGCCGTCATGGACAGAAACTCCGACCTAAGAAAACGTCTGATCCTAGCTCTGTCTTCAGGTATACGGGATCTCGAATCATCTCTGCAGAGGGTGCCTGCCGTCCCCTCACCCCGAAATCTAAGTCTGGCTTGTGTTCTCAGAATTTTTTCTTCACACTTCTGGCCCACAAGCCTTCCAGTTTGGGATTTTGGAGTCACAATGTGGCACTGTGTCTTCCCTCCAGAAGAAAAACGTTGCCTCTGGGGCTACCCAGTAACCACAAATTAGTACCATCCTGCACAAAACTCGACTGCACCCCAATGATACAGTCCAGCCAGGGCACTAATTCCCTGTCTGCCACAGCCTGAGCCTGCACTTCCCAACCCACACACAACAGCTGGCCGAACACTGAGCACATCAGACACACCATGGCCTTAGGGCTTCATCTCTTCCCAACCTCAGTTTTCAGGCTTCAGAACCTAGACCTTAAATCCAATCACAGTCCTGGAGTGAAAGTGTTGCAGAAATTAGAACTCCATCTTCCCCATTGCCAGAAAACTTGTGGTTCCCATACTGTGCAAAGTTCAGTGTAGGAGAAACCAGCATGGTACATTAGGCCACGCCCTGACTTGAGGGGCTCCTTGGGCACAAAAACACATTGTGAAACTCAGTGTGAGACCTATCCTCAAGGAAGGCCTCTCAGTGTCTGGACCAAGAGCCCACATAAGGGGCTTGCCATGTTCTTAGGTCCCAATGTTAACCAGAGGTCTGGTTGTCCTGTTGCCCCCACCCACGACTCTGCTCTGGAATCCCTCTTTTGGTTGTCCACCGGAGGTTAAAAAAAATAAATAAATAAACAAAAAAACCCAGAAAGGCCTCCTCCCTTCCCACAGAATGAACCCAAACTCTTGGGATCGGGTCAAATCCCCAGAAAGGGAGCCTCATCGATGGCACATGAGGACACCCCGACATTCCATGGCAATCGGTGACACATTTCCAGAAAAAAAGAAAAAAAAAAGCATGAGGAAGCACGGCACATTCGTCCTTTGTTCATATCCCAAAGAGGTCTCCTCACGGTCTATAGATCGGGCCGGCCATACCTACATCCCACAACCTAAGTGGAGTTTGTGTTTTCAGACTTTTGTCCAAATAGCCCTGGACCACACACGCTCCACACATGGGTCCTTGGAGCCACACCTCAGGACTGTGCTTCCCTTTCAAGGGAATTCTTCCCATTCCATTGGCCACAACCTTGCAAATTAGGAAAAACCTCCAAAGTCACCGAGGCCATCCCAATAGTGTAGGCCGCCCAGGACAAACAGGGGTGATCTCAAACCAGCTGAGCAACTACCTCCACTCAGACAACAGATGTCCCCAGAGAATAATATTGAACCGGACAGGCCCCTAGGCCCTAATCAGATCCATTGCTTTGGTTTCCAGGCGTCTCTCCTCAGAGGCCTCGTTTCCAATACCAGCATATGGTGGTTTCCTGAGGCACCAATAGGAACAAATCTCGTCTCCCCATGGAAACTTGCTCATTGGAGCTTTGTCATAACCTCTGGTTAGGAGAATCCTTCAGGGCCCTGGTGCCACTGCCCCATACCAAGGTCTCCATGGACTCAAACCAACATTAAGACCATCCTCAGGAAAGTCCATTTCAACTCAGCCCCCTCTGTTGCTAACCCAAGCCAGCAGATCAAACGTTTATTGTTGCTAGGAGACAATTGGAATGTGAGGCTGGCTGCCCAGGCATCCATACTTAGAACCCTGTTCTGGAAAAATACCTTATAAGACGTCCTGGAGCCATCCAACAAATCTTAATTGTCCCACAGAAGGAATCCTTGCGGTTTGGAGCATCTCACAACTCCAAAAGTGGGAAAACCCCCATGGCCTCATAATGCCCCCCCCCCTTCCTGAAGGGGCCAACATGGACAGAAACTCAAACCTGAGCCAAAGTCAGAACCTCGACCTGACTTCAGACGTATGAGATCTCAATTCAGCTCTGCAGAGTGTGCCTGTCATGTCCTTGCCCTGAAACCTAAGCCTAGCTTGTGTTCTCAGACTTCCGTCCTCACTCTCCTGGCCCACAAGCCCTCCAGTTTGGGAATTCCGAAGCCACAATGCAGCACTCTGCCTGCCCTCAGAAGAAAAACTTTGCCCTTTGCTGCTAATAAGAAACCCCAAATGATTTTCTAATGCATGCCACTCGATTGTAAAGCAATTAGAAAGCCCACCCTGTATACTAATGCCCTGTCTGGCACAGCCTGAGACAAGACATCCCAAACGACACCCAGACAGCTGGCCCCAACCTGGACACATAGGACCCGCTATGGCTGTAGGTCGTCATCTCTTCCCAACCTCGGTTTTCAGGCTTCAGAACCTAGACCTTATCTCCAATCACTGCCCAGGGGTGAACGTGATGCAGAAATTAGAATTCCTCCTTCCCCATGGCCAGAAACCTTGTGGTTGGCATGTTGTCCAACGTTCAATGTGGGAAAACCTGCATTGTCCGAAAGGCCACGCCAGTGCTTGAGGGCCGCCTAGGGCACATGCATTGTGACCTGCAGCGTGAGTCCCGTATTAAAGTAACGCCTCTCAGAGGCTGGACCAAATCCTGCATATGGGGCTTGTCATATCCATAGGCCCCCAGGCTTAAGCAGAGGGCGAGTATTCCAGTTGTCAGTACCCACTACTATGCTCTAGAATCCCTCTACTGGGGGGACACATGAAGCAGAAAACAGGACACTTCCCTTCCCACAGAATGACTGCAAACTCTTGGGGGCTAGACAAACTACCAGAGAGGGAGACTTCTACGACCCATGAGGCAACTCCTACATTAAACGGCCATTGTGGACAAAACATCCAGAGACAAAAGCCTGAGCGACTGCCTCCCTCTCACCCTTCTTTCATATCCAGAGGAGCTCCCCTCATGGACTGTAGATCAGGCCTGTCGTAACCTCGGCCCCAAACCTGAGCTGAGTTAGGGTTTTTGGATGTCTGTCTGCACAGCCATGGCACACAGAGACCCCAGGCAGGGGTCTCTGGAGCCACACCACAGAACTGTGCCTGCTCTCTCCTAAGAAACTGCACATTCCATTGGCCACAACTCTACAAAATAGTAGAAACCTCAAGGTCCCCAAGGACATCCCACTACCGCAAGCCGCACTGGACAAATAGGGGCATAATGACACAAGCTGAGCAACTACTACCTCCATGCAGACACACAGACAGATATCCGCAGAGACAGAAGATTAAACCAGACAGGCCCCTAGGCCCTATTATGAACTCTTGCTTTGGTGTCCAGGTATCACTCCTCAGAGGCTTGGGTTCGAAGACCAGCATACGGGGCTTTCCTGAGGCACCAGACAGAAGACCTCTCATCTCCACATGGGAAGCTTCCTTGTTGGAGTTGTGTCAAGTCCTTCGGGTTGGAGAATCCTGCAGAGTCCCTTAGCTACTGCCACATTCCAAGGTCTCCATGGCCACCAACCCACATTATGACTCATCCTCAGGAGAGTCCATTTAAACTCAGGCTTCTGGGTAGCTCACCCAAGAGCCCGCAGATTGAGCGTGCCTTGTCTCGACCAGGCAATGGGAAGGTGAGTTGGCGTTTCTCGGCATCCATGCTTAGGGCCCTGCTCTCGAGTCTTTCTGTATGGGGCATCCTGGAACCATCCAATAATACTCGACTTTCCTGAAGAAGGAAACTTTGAAGTTTGGAGCAGCTCACAACTCCCAGCGTAGGGAAACATCCCTGGACTCATGACGCCCCCACCCCCTTCAGGAAGGGGCCGTCATGGACACAAACTCCAGCATGAGGCAACATCTGATAATCGCCCTGACCTCACCTGCAGGAGATCTCGATTCAGCCTCTGCAGAGTGGGCCTGCCATGCTCTTGGCCCCAAAACTCGTGCTAGCTTGTGTTTTTAGACTTCCTTTCTCACAATCCTGGCCACACCCCTCCAGTTTGGCAATTCTGGAGACACAATGCAGCACTCTGCATGCCCTCCAGAAGAAAAATGTTGCCCTATAGGGCTAACCAGAAACGCCAAAGGAGTAACAACCTGCATGCCACTCGACCATACCCCAATTATACAGTCTAGCCTGTGCACTAAAGCCCTGTCTGACACAGCCTGAGGGCAGACCTCCAGTCCAACACCCAGACAGCTGGCCATACACAGAGCATATCACACCCACAATGGCTTTAGGCCATCATCTCTACCCAACCTCAGTTTTCACCTCCAGAACCTTGAACTTATCTCCACTCACTGCTCAGGAGTGAACGTGATGCAAGAATCAGAACTTCTCCTTCGCCTTGGCAAGAAACCTAGTGGTTGGCATGTTGTCCAATGTTCATTGTAGGAGAAAGCAGCATGGACTATGAGGCCCCACCTATCCCTGAGGGCCACAATGTGCACAAACACACATTGTGACCCTCACCGTGAGCCCTATCCTCATGTAAAGCCTCTTAGTGACTGGAACAACAGCCCACATATGGAGCTTGCCAAACCCAGTCCCCCAATATCAACAAGAGTTCGAGATGTCTAGTCACCCCTACTCAATGCTCTACTCTGGAATCCCTCCTTGGTGGGACAACTGAGGTAAAAAAAAAAATACAGAAAGGACTCTTCCCATCCACAGAATGATCCCAACCACTTGGGATCAGGCCAAATCACCAGAGAAAGAATTGTCCATGGCCCTTGAGGACACCCCGACATTCCACGGCCACCATTGACACAAAATCCAGAGACAAAACCCTGAGCAAGCGCAACATACTCGCCCTTTGTTCAAGCCCGGAAAATTTCACGGTCTGTAGATCGAGCCTTCATACATACATCCCCAAACCTAAGCTGAGTTTGTGTTTTCAGACTTCTGTCCCCACAGTCCTGGCCCACACACCATCCAAGCTGGGGCCCCTGGAGCCACACCTCAGGACTGTGGCTTCCCTCTCCAGGGGAATTCTGCCATTTCCATTGGCCACAACCCTATAGATTAGGAGAATCCTCCAAACTCCCCCAGGCTATCCGAATTGTGTTGGCTGCCCAGGACACACAGGGATGATCTTTCACAAGTTAGGAAACCACCTCCACTCAGACCCAGAGACAGATATCCCCATAGAATAAGATTGAACTGGACGGGCACTTAGGCCCTAATCAGATCCATTGCTTTTGATTCCAGTCATCTCTCCTCAGAGGCCTGGTTTCCAATACCAGCATATGGGAGATTCCTTAGGCACTCATCAAAACAATTCTCTTCTCTACATAGGAAATATACTCTTTAGAGCTCCATCAAAACCTCCGGTTATGAACATCCCTCAAGGCCCCGGATCAAGCACCCCATTCCAAGGTCTACATGCACACAAATGCACATTATGACTCATCCTCAACTCACCCATTTCAAAACACCCGCCTCGGTTGCTCCCCTAGATCCAGCAGATCGAACTTGCCTTGGCTCTATGAGACACCTGGAATGGGAGGCAGGCTGCCCACGCATCCATCCTTAGAACCCTGCTCTGGATAACTTCCTTATGGGATGTCCTGGAGCCATCCAACATGTCTCGACTGTCCCACAGAAGGAATCATTGTGGTTTGGAGCATCTCACAATTCCCATCGTGGGAAAACCTCCATGTCCTCGTGAAATTCTTCCCTTCATGAATGGGCCGTCATGGACAGAAACTCCAACCTAAGAAAACGTCTGATCCTAGCTCTGTCTTCAGGTATACGGGATCTCGAATCATCTCTGCAGAGGTTGCCTGCCGTCCCCTCACCCCGAAATCTAAGTCTGGCTTGTGTTCTCAGAATTTTTTCCTCACACTCCTGGCCCACAAGCCTTCCAGTTTGGGAATTTTGGAGTCACTATGTGGCACTGTGTCTTCCCTCCAGAAGAAAAACTTTGCCCTCTGGGGCTACCCAGTAACCACAAATGAGTACCATCCTGCACAAAACTCGACTGCACCCCAATGATGCAGTCTAGCCTGGGCACTAATTCCCTGTCTTCCACAGCCTGAGCCTGCACCTCCCAACCCACACTCAACAGCTGGCCGAACACTGAGCACATCAGACACACCATGGCCTTAGGGCTTCATCTCTTCCCAAGCTCAGTTTTCAGGCTTCAGAACCTAGACCTTAAATCCAATCACAGTCCAGGAGTGAAAGTGTTGCAGAAATTAGAACTCCATCTTCCCCATTGCCAGAAAACTTGTGGTTCCCATACTGTGCAACGTTCAGTGTAGGAGAAACCAGCATGGTACATTAGGCCACGCCCTGACTTGAGGGGCTCCTTGAGCACAAAAACACATTGTGAAACTCAGTGTGAGACCTATCCTCAAGGAAGGCCTCTCAGTATCTGGACCAAGAGCCCACATTAGGGACTTGCCATGTTCTTAGGTCCCAATGTTAACCAGAGCTCTGGTTGTCCTGTTGCCCCCACCAATGACTCTTCTCTGGAATCCCTGTTTTAGTGGTCCACCTGATGTAAAAAAAAAAAAAAAAAAAAAACAGAAAGGCCTTCTCCCTTCCCACAGAATGACCCCAAACTCATGGGATCGGGTCAAAACCCCAGAAAGGGAGCCTCATCGATGGCCCATGAGGAAACCCCGACATTCCATGGCAATCGGTGACACATTTCCAGAAAAAAAAAAAAAAAGCATGAGCAAGCACCTCACATTCGCCCTTTGTTCATATCCCGAAGAGGTTTCCTCACGGTCTATAGATCGGGCCGGCCATACCTACATCGCACAACCTAAGTGGAGTTTGTGTTTTCAGACTTTTGTCCAAATAGCCCTCACCACACACGCTCCACACTTGGGTCCTTGGAGCCACACCTCAGGACTGTGCTTCCCTTTCGAGGGAATTCTTCCCATTCCATTGGCCACAACCTTGCAAATTAGGAAAAACCTCAAAAGTCACCGAGGCCATCCCAATAGTGTATGCCGCCCAGGACAAACAGGGGTGATCTCAAACCAGCTGAGCATCTACCTCCACTCAGACAACAGATGTCCCCAGAGAAGAATATTGAACCGGACAGGCCCCTAGGCCCTAATCAGATCCATTGCTTTGGTTTCCAGGCATCTGTCCTCAGAGGCCTCGTTTCCAATACCAGCATATGGTGGTTTCCTGAGGCAACAATAAGAACAAATCTCGTCTCCCCATGGAAAACTTGCTCATTGGAGCTTTGTCATAACCTCTGGTTAGGAGAATCCTTCAGGGCCCTGGTGCCACTGCCCCATACCAAGGTCTCCATGGACTCAAACCAACATTAAGACCATCCTCAGGAAAGTCCATTTCAACTCAGCCCCCTCTGTTGCTACCCCAAGCCAGCAGATCAAACGTTTCTTGTTGCTAGGAGACAATTGGAATGTGAGGCTGGCTGCCCAGGCATCCATACTTAGAACCCTGTTCTGGAAAAATACCTTATAAGACGTCCTGGAGCCATCCAACAAATCTTAAATGTCCCACAGAAGGAATCCTTGCGGTTTGGAGCATCTCACAACTCCAATAGTGGGAAAACCCCCATGGCCTCATAATGCCCCCCCCTTCCTGAAGGGCCCAACATGGACAGAAACTCAAACCTGAGTCAAAGTCTGAACCTCGACCTGACTTCAGACGCATGAGATGTCAATTCAGCTCTGCAGAGTGTGCCTGCCATGTCCTTGCCCCGAAACCTAAGCCTAGCTTGTGTTCTCAGACTTCCGTCCTCACTCTCCTGGCCCACAAGCCCTCCAGTTTGGGAATTCCGAAGCCACAATGCAGCACTCTGCCTGCCCTCCAGAAGAAAAACTTTGCCCTATGCTGCTAATAAGAAACCCCAAATGATTTTCTAATGCATGCCACTCGATTGTAAAGCAATTATACAGCCCACCCTGTATACTAATGCCCTGTTTGGCACAGCCTGGGTCAAGACATCTCAAACGACACCCAGACAGCTGGCCCCAACCTGGACACATAGGACCCGCTATGGCTGTAGGTCGTCATCTCTTCCCAACCTCGGTTTTCAGGCTTCAGAACCTAGACCTTATCTCCAATCACTGCCCAGGGGTGAACGTGATGCAGAAATTAGAATTCCTCCTTCCCCATGGCCAGAAACCTTGTGGTTGGCATGTTGTCCAACGTTCAATGTGGGAAAACCTGCATTGTCCGAAAGGCCACGCCAGTGCTTGAGGGCCGCCTAGGGCACAGACATGCATTGTGACCTGCAGCGTGAGTCCCTTATTAAAGTAACGCCTCTCAGTGGCTGGACAGAGATCCTGCATATGGGGCTTGTCATATCCATAGGCCCCCAGGATAACCAGAGGGCGTGTATTCCAGTTGTCAGTACCCACTGCTATTCTCTAGATTCCCTCTACTGGGGGGACACATGAAGCAGAAAACAGGACACTTCCCTTCCCACAGAATGACCCCAAACTCTTGGGGGCTGGACAAACTACCAGAGAGGGAGACTTCTACGACCCATGAGGCAACTCCTACATTAAACGGCCATTGTGGACAAAACATCCAGAGACAAAAGCCTGAGCGACTGCCTCCCTCTCACCCTTCTTTCATATCCAGAGGAGATCCCCTCATGGACTGTAGATCAGGCCTGCCGTAACCTCGGCCCCAAACCTGAGCTGAGTTAGGGTTTTTGGATGTCTGTCTGCACAGCCATGGCCCACACAGCCTCCAGGCTGGGGTCTCTGGAGCCACACCACAGAACTGTGCCTGCTCTCTCCTAAGAAACTGCCCATTCCATTGGCCACAACTCTACAAAATAGTAGAAACCTCAAGGTCCCCAAGGACATCCCACTACCGCAAGCCGCACTGGACAAATAGGGGCATTATGACACAAGCTGAGCAACTACTACCTCCATGCAGACACACAGACAGATATCCGCAGAGACAGAAGATTGAACCAGACAGTCCCCTAGGCCCTATTATGAACTCTTGCTTTGGTGTCCAGGTATCACTCCGCAGAGGTCTGGGTTCGAAGACCAGCATACGGGGCTTTCCTGAGGCACCAGACAGAAGACCTCTCATCTCCACATGGGAAGCTTCCTTGTTGGAGTTGTGTCAAGCCCTTCGGGTTGGAGAATTCTGCAGAGTCCCTTAGCTACTGCCACATTCCAAGGTCTCCATGGCCAACAACCCACATTATGACTCATCCTCGGCAGAGTCCATTTAAACTCAGGCTTCTGGGTAGCTCAGCCAAGAGCCCGCAGATTGAGCGTGCCTTGTCTCCACCAGGCAATGGGAAGGTGAGTTGGCGTTTCTCGGCATCCATGCTTAGGGCCCTGCTCTCGAGTCTTTCTGTATGGGGCATCCTGGAACCATCCAATAGTACTCGACTGTCCTGAAGAAGGAAACTTTGAAGTATGGAGCAGCTCACAACTCCCAGCGTAGGGAAACCTCCCTGGCCTCTTGACGCCCCCACCCCCTTCAGGATGGGGCCGTCATGGACACAAACTCCAGCTTGAGGCAACAACTGATAATCGCCTGGACCTCACGTGCAGGAGATCTCGATTCAGCCTCTGCAGAGTGGGCCTGCCAAGCTCTTGGCCCCAAAACTCGTGCTAGCTTGTGTTTTCAGACTTCCTTCCTCACAATCCTGGCCACACCCCTCCAGTTAGGCAATTCTGGAGACACAATGCAGCACTCTGCCTGCCCTCCAGAAGAAAAATGTTGCCCTATAGGGCTAACCAGAAACGCCAAATGAGTAACAACCTGCATGCCACTCGACCATACCCCAATTATACAGTCTAGCCTGTGCACTAAAGCCCTGTCTGACACAGCCTGAGGGCAGACCTCCAGTCCAACACCCAGACAGCTGGCCATACACAGAGCATATCACACCCACAATGGCTTTAGGCCATCATCTCTACCCAACCTCAGTTTTCACCCTCAGAAACTAGACCTTATCTCCACTCACTGCTCAGGAGTGAACGTGATGCAAGAATCAGAACTTCTCCTTCGCCTTGGCAAGAAACCTAGTGGTTGGCATGTTGTCCAATGTTCATTGTAGGAGAAAGCAGCATGGACTATGAGGCCCCACCTATCCCTGAGGGCCACAATGTGCACAAACACACATTGTGACCCTCACCGTGAGCCCTATCCTCATGTAAAGCCTCTTAGTGACTGGAACAACAGCCCCCATATGGGGCTTGCCAAGCCCCTAGTCTCCCAATCTCAACCAGAGTTCGAGATGTCTAGTCACCCCTACTCAGGGCTCTACTCGGGAATCCCTCTTTGGTGAGACACTTGAGGTAAAAAAAAAAAAATACAGAAAGGACTCTTCCCATCCACAGAATGATCCCAACCACTTGGGATCAGGCCAAATCACCAGAGAAAGAATTGTCCATGGCCCTGGAGTACACCCCGACATTCCACGGCCACCATTGACACAAAATCCAGAGACAAAACCCTGAGCAAGCACCACATACTCGCCCTTTGTTCATAGCCCGGAAAATTCTCACGGTCTGTAGATTGGGCCTTCATACATATATCCCCAAACCAGAGCTGAGTTTGTGTTTTCAGACTTCTGTCCCCACAGGCCTGGACCACACACGATCCACACTTGGGTCCCTGGAGCCACACCTCAGGACTGTGCTTCCCTTTCGAGGGAATTCTTCCCATTCCATTGGCCACAACCTTGCAAATTAGGAAAAACCTCCAAAGTCACCGAGGCCATCCCAATAGTGTAGGCCGCCCAGGACAAACAGGGGTGATCTCAAACCAGCGGAGCAACTACCTCCACTCAGACAACAGATGTCCCCAGAGAAGAATATTGAACCGGACAGGCCCCTAGGCCCTAATCAGATCCATTGCTTTGGTTTCCAGGCATCTGTCCTCAGAGGCCTCGTTTCCAATACCAGCATATGGTGGTTTCCTGAGGCACCAAGAAGAACAAATCTCGTCTTCCCATGGAAAACTTGCTCATTGGAGCTTTGTCATAACCTCTGGTTAGGAGAATCCTTCAGGGCCCTGGTGCCACTGCCCCATACCAAGGTCTCCATGGACTCAAACCAACATTAAGACCATCCTCAAGAAAGTCCATTTAAACTCAGCCCCCTCTGTTGCTACCCCAAGCCAGCAGATCAAACGTTTCTTGTTGCTAGGAGACAATTGGAATGTGAGGCTGGCTGCCCAGGCATCCATACTTAGAACCCTGTTCTGGAAAAATACCTTATAAGACGTCCTGGAGCCATCCAACAAATCTTAATTGTCCCACAGAAGGAATCCTTGCAGTTTGGAGCATCTCACAACTCCAATAGTGGGAAAACCCCCATGGCCTCATAATGCCCCCCCCTTCCTGAAGGGGCCAACATGGACAGAAACTCAAACCTGAGCCAAAGTCTGAACTTCGACCTGACTTCAGACGCATGAGATCTCAATTCAGCTCTGCAGAGTGTGCCTGCCATGTCCTTGCCCCGAAACCTAAGCCTAGCTTGTGTTCTCAGACTTCCGTCCTCACTCTCCTGGCCCACAAGCCCTCCAGTTTGGGAATTCCGAAGCTACAATGCAGCACTCTGCCTGCCCTCCAGAAGAAAAACTTTGCCCTATGCTGCTAATAAGAAACCCCAAATGGTTTTCTAACGCATGCCACTCGATTGTAAAGCAATTATACAGCCCACCCTGTATACTAATGCCCTGTCTGGCACAGCCTGGGTCAAGACATCCCAAACGACACCCAGACAGCTGGCCCCAACCTAGACACTTAGGACCCGCTATGGCTGTAGGTCGTCATTCTTCCCAACCTCGGTTTTCAGGCTTCAGAACCTAGACCTTATCTCCAATCACTGCCCAGGGGTGAACGTGATGCAGAAATTAGAATTCCTCCTTCCCCATGGCCAGAAACCTTGTGGTTGGCATGTTGTCCAACGTTCAATGTGGGAAAACCTGCATTGTCCGAAAGGCCACGCCAGTGCTTGAGGGCCGCCTAGGGCACAGACATGCATTGTGACCTGCAGCGTGAGTCCCGTATTAAAGTAACGCCTCTCAGTGGCTGGACAGAGATCCTGCATATGGGGCTAGTCATATCCATAGGCCCCCAGGCTTAACCAGAGGGCGAGTATTCCAGTTGTCAGTACCCACTGCTATGCTCTAGAATCCCTCTACTGGGGGGACACATGAAGCAGAAAACAGGACACTTCCCTTCCCACAGAATGACCCCAAACTCTTGGGGGCTGGACAAACTACCAGAGAGGGAGACTTCTACGACCCATGAGGCAACTCCTACATTAAACGGCCATTGTGGACAAAACATCCAGAGACAAAAGCCTGAGCGACTGCCTCCCTCTCACCCTTCTTTCATATCCAGAGGAGCTCCCAACATGGACTGTAGATCAGGCCTGCTGTAACCTCGGCCCCAAACCTGAGCTGAGTTAGGGTTTTTGGATGTCTGTCTGCACAGCCATGGCCCACACAGCCTCCAGGATGGGGTCTCTGGAGCCACACCACAGAACTGTGCCTGCTCTCTCCTAAGAAACTGCCCATTCCATTGTCCACAACTCTACAAAATAGTAGAAACCTCAAGGTCCCCAAGGACATCCCACTACCGCAAGCCGCACTGGACAAATAGGGGCATTATGACACAAGCTGAGCAACTACTACCTCCATGCAGACACACAGACAGATATCCGCAGAGACAGAAGATTGAACCAGACAGGCCCCTAGGCCCTATTATGAACTCTTGCTTTGGTGTCCAGGTATCACTCCTCAGAGGCCTGGGTTCGAAGACCAGCATACGGGGCTTTCCTGAGGCACCAGACTGAAGACCACTCATCTTCACATGGGAAGCTTCCTTGTTGGAGTTGTGTCAAGCCCTTCGGGTTGGAGAATCCTGCAGAGTCCCTTAACTACTGCCACATTCCAAGGTCTCCATGGCCACCAACCCACATTATGACTCATCCTCGGCAGAGTCCATTTAAACTCAGGCTTCTGGGTAGCTCACCCAAGAGCCAGCAGATTGAGCTTGCCTTGTCTCCACCAGGCAATGGGAAGGTGAGTTGGCGTTTCTCGGCATCCATCCTTAGGGCCCTGCTCTCGAGTCTTTCTGTATGGGGCATCCTGGAACCATCCAATAGTACTCGACTGTCCTGAAGAAGGAAACTTTGAAGTATGGAGCAGCTCACAACTCCCAGCGTAGGGAAACCTCCCTGGCCTCATGACGCCCCCACCCCCTTTAGGATGGGGCCGTCATGGACACAAACTCCAGCTTGAGGCAACATCTGATAATCGCCTGGACCTCACGTGCAGGAGATCTCGATTCAGCCTCTGCAGAGTGGGCCTGCCAAGCTCTTGGCCCCAAAACTCGTGCTAGCTTGTGTTTTCAGACTTCCTTCCTCACAATCCTGGCCACACCCCTCCAGTTTGGCAATTCTGGAGACACAATGCAGCACTCTGCCTGCCCTCCAGAAGAAAAATGTTGCCCTATAGGGCTAACCAGAAACGCCAAATGAGTAACAACCTGCATGCCACTCGACCATACCCCAATTATACAGTCTAGCCTGTGCACTAAAGCCCTGTCTGACACAGCCTGAGGGCAGACCTCCAGTCCAACACCCAGACAGCTGGCCGTACACAGAGCATATCACACCCACAATGGCTTTAGGCCATCATCTCTACCCAACCTCAGTTTTCACCTTCAGAACCTTGAACTTATCTCCACTCACTGCTCAGGAGTGAACGTGATGCAAGAATCAGAACTTCTCCTTCGCCTTGGCAAGAAACCTAGTGGTTGGCATGTTGTCCAATGTTCATTGTAGGAGAAAGCAGCATGGACTATGAGGCCCCACCTATCCCTGAGGGCCACAATGTGCACAAACACACATTGTGACCCTCAGCGTGAGCCCTATCCTCATGTAAAGCCTCTTAGTGACTGGAACAACAGCCCCCAAATAGGGCTTGCCAAGCCCCTAGTCCCCCAATCTCAACCAGAGCTCGAGATGTCTAATCACCCCTACTCAGGGCTCTACTCTGGAATCCCTCTTTGGTGGGACACCTGAGGTAAAAAAAAAAAAATACAGAAAGGACTCTTCCCATCCACAGAATGATCCCAACCACTTGGGATCAGGCCAAATCACCAGAGAAAGAATTGTCCATGGCCCTTGAGGACACCCCGACATTCCACGGCCACCATTGACACAAAATCCAGAGACAAAACCCTGAGAAAGCGCCACATACTCGCCCTTTGTTCATAGCCCGGAAAATTCTCACGGTCTGTAGATCCAGCCTTCATACATACATCCCCAAAACTAAGCTGAGTTTGTGTTTTCAGACTTCTGTCCCCACAGTCCTGGCCCACACACCATCCAAGCTGGGGCCCCTGGAGCCACACCTCAGGACTGTGGCTTCCCTCTCCAGGGGAATTCTGCCATTTCCATTGGCCACAACCCTATAGATTAGGAGAATCCTCCAAACTCCCCCAGGCCATCCGAATTGTGTTGGCTGCCCAGGACACACAGGGATGATCTTTCACAAGTTAGGAAACCACCTCCACTCAGACCCAGAGACAGATATCCCCATAGAATAAGATTGAACTGGACGGGCACTTAGGCCCTAATCAGATCCATTGCTTTTGATTCCAGTCATCTCTCCTCAGAGGCCTGGTTTCCAATACCAGCATATGGTAGATTCCTTAGGCACTCATCAAAACAATTCTCTTCTCTACATAGGAAATATACTCTTTAGAGCTCCATCAAAACCTCCGGTTATGAACATGCCTCAAGGCCCCGGATCAAGCACCCCATTCCAAGGTCTACATGCACACAAATGCACATTATGACCCATCCTCAACTCACCCATTTCAAAACACCCGCCTCGGTTGCTCCCCTAGATCCAGCAGATCGAACTTGCCTTGGCTCTATGAGACACCTGGAATGGGAGGCAGGCTGCCCACGCATCCATCCTTAGAACCCTGCTCTGGTTAACTTCCTTATGGGATGTCCTGGAGCCATCCAACATGTCTCGACTGTCCCACAGAAGGAATCATTGTGGTTCGGAGCATCTCACAATTCCCATCGTGGGAACACCTCCATGTCCTCGTGACACCCTCCCCTTCATGAATGGGCCGTCATGGACAGAAACTCCGACCTAAGAAAACGTCTGATCCTAGCTCTGTCTTCAGGTATACGGGATCTCGAATCATCTCTGCAGAGGGTGCCTGCCGTCCCCTCACCACGAAATCTAAGTCTGGCTTGTGTTCTCAGAATTTTTTCTTCACACTTCTGGCCCACAATCCTTCCAGTTTGGGATTTTGGAGTCACAATGTGGCACTGTGTCTTCCCTCCAGAAGAAAAACGTTGCCTTTGGGGCTACCCAGTAACCACAAATTAGTACCATCCTGCACAAAACTCGACTGCACCCCAATGATACAGTCCAGCCAGGGCACTAATTCCCTGTCTGCCACAGCCTGATCCTGCACCTCCCAACCCACACACAACAGCTGGCCGAACACTGAGCACATCAGACACACCATGGCCTTAGGGCTTCATCTCTTCCCAACCTCAGTTTTCAGGCTTCAGAACCTAGACCTTAAATCCAATCACAGTCCTGGAGTGAAAGTGTTGCAGAAATTAGAACTCCATCTTCCCCATTGCCAGAAAACTTGTGGTTCCCATACTGTGCAATGTTCAGTGTAGGAGAAACCAGCATGGTACATTAGGCCACGCCCTGACTTGAGGGGCTCCTTGGGCACAAAAACACATTGTGAAACTCAGTGTGAGACCTATCCTCAAGGAAGGCCTCTCAGTGTCTGGACCAAGAGCCCACATAAGGGGCTTGCTATGTTCTTAGGTCCCAATGTTAACCAGAGGTCTGGTTGTCCTGTTGCCCCCACCCACGAGTCTGCTCTGGAATCCCTCTTTTGGTGGTCCACCGGAGGTTAAAAAAAAATAAATAAATAAACAAAAAAACCCAGAAAGGCCTCCTCCCTTCCCACAGAATGACCCCAAACTCTTGGGATCGGGTCAAATCCCCAGAAAGGGAGCCTCATCGATGGCACATGAGGACACCCCGACATTCCATGGCAATCGGTGACACATTTCCAGAAAAAAAAAAAAATCATGAGGAAGCACCGCACATTCGCCCTTTGTTCATATCCCGAAGAGGTCTCCTCACGGTCTATAGATCGGGCCGGCCATACCTACATCCCACAACCTAAGTGGAGTTTGTGTTTTCAGACTTTTGTCCAAATAGCCCTGGACCACACACGCTCCACACATGGGTCCCTGGAGCCACACCTCAGGACTGTGCTTCCCTTTCAAGGGAATTCTTCCCATTCCATTGGCCACAACCTTGCAAATTAGGAAAAACCTCCAAAGTCACCGAGGCCATCCCAATAGTGTAGGCCGCCCAGGACAAACAGGGGTGATCTCAAACCAGCGGAGCAACTACCTCCACTCAGACAACAGATGTCCCCAGAGAAGAATATTGAACCGGACAGGCCCCTAGGCCCTAATCAGATCCATTGCTTTGGTTTCCAGGCGTCTCTCCTCAGAGGCCTCGTTTCCAATACCAGCATATGGTGGTTTCCTGAGGCACCAATAGGAACAAATCTCGTCTCCCCATGGAAACTTGCTCATTGGAGCTTTGTCATAACCTCTGGTTATGAGAATCCTTCAGGGCCCTGGTGCCACTGCCCCATACCAAGGTCTCCATGGACTCAAACCAACATTAAGACCATCCTCAGGAAAGTCCATTTCAACTCAGCCCCCTCTGTTGCTAACCCAAGCCAGCAGATCAAACGTTTATTGTTGATAGGAGACAATTGGAATGTGAGGCTGGCTGCCCAGGCATCCATACTTAGAACCCTGTTCTGGGAAAATACCTTATAAGACGTCCTGGAGCCATCCAACAAATCTTAATTGTCCCACAGAAGGAATCCTTGCGGTTTGGAGCATCTCACAACTCCAAAAGTGGGAAAACCCCCATGGCCTCATAATGCCCCCCTTTCCTGAAGGGGCCAACATGGACAGAAACTCAAACCTGAGCCAAAGTCTGAACCTCGACCTGACTTCAGACGCATGAGATCTCAATTCAGCTCTGCAGAGTGTGCCTGCCATGTCCTTGCCCTGAAACCTAAGCCTAGCTTGTGTTCTCAGACTTCCGTCCTCACTCTCCTGGCCCACAAGCCCTCCAGTTTGGGAATTCCGAAGCCACAATGCAGCACTCTGCCTGCCCTCCAGAAGAAAAACTTTGCCCTATGCTGCTAATAAGAAACCCCAAATGATTTTCTAATGCATGCCACTCGATTGTAAAGCAATTATACAGCCCACCCTGTATACTAATGCCCTGTCTGGCACAGCCTGAGACAAGACATCCCAAACGACACCCAGACAGCTGGCCCCAACCTGGACACATAGGACCCGCTATGGCTGTAGGTCGTCATCTCTTCCCAACCTCGGTTTTCAGGCTTCAGAACCTAGACCTTATCTCCAATCACTGCCCAGGGGTGAACGTGATGCAGAAATTAGAATTCCTCCTTCCCCATGGCCAGAAACCTTGTGGTTGGCATGTTGTCCAACGTTCAATGTGGGAAAACCTGCATTGTCCGAAAGGACACGCCAGTGCTTGAGGGCCGCCTAGGGCACATGCATTGTGACCTGCAGCGTGAGTCTCGTATTAAAGTAACGCCTCTCAGTGGCTGGACCAAATCCTGCATATGGGGCTTGTCATATCCATAGGCCCCCAGGCTTAACCAGAGGGCGAGTATTCCAGTTGTCAGTACCCACTACTATGCTCTAGAATCCCTCTACTGGGGGGACACATGAAGCAGAAAACAGGACACTTCCCTTCCCACAGAATGACCCCAAACTCTTGGGGGCTAGACAAACTACCAGAGACGGAGCCTTCTACGACCCATGAGGCAACTCCTACATTAAACGGCCATTGTGGACAAAACATCCAGAGACAAAAGCCTGAGCGACTGCCTCCCTCCACCCTTCTTTCATATCCAGAGGAGCTCCCCTCATGGACTGTAGATCAGGCCTGCCGTAACCTCGGCCCCAAACCTGAGCTGAGTTAGGGTTTTTGGATGTCTGTCTGCACAGCCATGGCACACAGAGACCCCAGGCTGGGGTCTCTGGAGCCACACCACAGAACTGTGCCTGCTCTCTCCTAAGAAACTGCCCATTCCATTGGCCACAACTCTACAAAATAGTAGAAACCTCAAGGTCCCCAAGGACATCCCACTACCGCAAGCCGCACTGGACAAATAGGGGCATAATGACACAAGCTGAGCAACTACTACCTCCATGCAGACACACAGACAGATATCCGCAGAGACAGAAGATTAAACCAGACAGGCCCCTAGGCCCTATTATGAACTCTTGCTTTGGTGTCCAGGTTTCACTCCTCAGAGGCTTGGGTTCGAAGACCAGCATACGGGGCTTTCCTGAGGCACCAGACAGAAGACCTCTCATCTCCACATGGGAAGCTTCCTTGTTGGAGTTGTGTCAAGCCCTTCGGGTTGGAGAATCCTGCAGAGTCCCTTAGCTACTGCCACATTCCAAGGTCTCCATGGCCACCAACCCACATTATGACTCATCCTCAGGAGAGTCCATTTAAACTCAGGCTTCTGGATAGCTCACCCAAGAGCCCGCAGATTGAGCGTGCCTTGTCTCGACCAGGCAATGGGAAGGTGAGTTGGCGTTTCTCGGCATCCATGCTTAGGGCCCTGCTCTCGAGTCTTTCTGTATGGGGCATCCTGGAACCATCTAATAATACTCGACTGTCCTGAAGAAGGAAACTTTGAAGTTTGGAGCAGCTCACAACTCCCAGCGTAGGGAAACATCCCTGGACTCATGACGCCCCCACCCCCTTCAGGAAGGGGCCGTCATGGACACAAACTCCAGCTTGAGGCAACATCTGATAATCGCCCTGACCTCACCTGCAGGAGATCTCGATTCAGCCTCTGCAGAGTGGGCCTGCCATGCTCTTGGCCCCAAAACTCGTGCTAGCTTGTGTTTTCAGACTTCCTTCCTCACAATCCTGGCCACACCCCTCCAGTTTGGCAATTCTGGAGACACAATGCAGCACTCTGCCTGACCTCCAGAAGAAAAATGTTGCCCTATAGGGCTAACCAGAAACGCCAAAGGAGTAACAATGCATGCCACTCGACCATACCCCAATTATACAGTCTAGCCTGTGCACTAAAGCCCTGTCTGACACAGCCTGAGGGCAGACCTCCAGTCCAACACCCAGAGAGCTGGCCATACACAGAGCATATCACACCCACAATGGCTTTAGGCCATCATCTCTACTCAACCTCAGTTTTCACCTTCAGAACCTTGAACTTATCTCCACTCACTGCTCAGGAGTGAACGTGATGCAAGAATCAGAACTTCTCCTTCGCCTTGGCAAGAAACCTAGTGGTTGGCATGTTGTCCAATGTTCATTGTAGGAGAAAGCAGCATGGACTATGAGGCCCCACCTATCCCTGAGGGCCACAATGTGCACAAACACACATTGTGACCCTCACCGTGAGCCCTATCCTCATGTAAAGCCTCTTAATGACTGGAACAACAGCCCACATATGGAGCTTGCCAAACCCAGTCCCCCAATATCAACAAGAGTTCGAGATGTCTAGTCACCCCTGCTCAATGCTCTACTCTGGAATCCCTCCTTGGTGGGACAACTGAGGTAAAAAAAAAAATACAGAAAGGACTCTTCCCATCCACAGAATGATCCCAACCACTTGGGATCAGGCCAAATCACCAGAGAAAGAATTGTCCATGGCCCTTGAGGACACCCCGACATTCCACGGCCACCATTGACACAAAATCCAGAGACAAAACCCTGAGCAAGCGCCACATACTCGCCCTTTGTTCAAGCCCGGAAAATTTCACGGTCTGTAGATCGAGCCTTCATACATACATCCCCAAACCTAAGCTGAGTTTGTGTTTTCAGACTTCTGTCCCCACAGTCCTGGCCCACACACCATCCAAGCTGGGGCCCCTGGAGCCACACCTCAGGACTGTGGCTTCCCTCTCCAGGGGAATTCTGCCATTTCCATTGGCCACAACCCTATAGATTAGGAGAATCCTCCAAACTCCCCCAGGCTATCCGAATTGTGTTGGCTGCCCAGGACACACAGGGATGATCTTTCACAAGTTAGGAAACCACCTCCACTCAGACCCAGAGACAGATATCCCCATAGAATAAGATTGAACTGGACGGGCACTTAGGCCCTAATCAGATCCATTGCTTTTGATTCCAGTCATCTCTCCTCAGAGGCCTGGTTTCCAATACCAGCATATGGGAGATTCCTTAGGCACTCATCAAAACAATTCTCTTCTCTACATAGGAAATATACTCTTTAGAGCTCCATCAAAACCTCCGGTTATGAACATCCCTCAAGGCCCCGGATCAAGCACCCCATTCCAAGGTCTACATGCACACAAATGCACATTATGACTCATCCTCAACTCACCCATTTCAAAACACCCGCCTCGGTTGCTCCCCTAGATCCAGCAGATCGAACTTGCCTTGGCTCTATGAGACACCTGGAATGGGAGGCAGGCTGCCCACGCATCCATCCTTAGAACCCTGCTCTGGATAACTTCCTTATGGGATGTCCTGGAGCCATCCAACATGTCTCGACTGTCCCACAGAAGGAATCATTGTGGTTTGGAGCATCTCACAATTCCCATCGTGGGAAACCCTCCATGTCCTCGTGAAACCCTTCCCTTCATGAATGGGCCGTCATGGACAGAAACTCCAACCTAAGAAAACGTCTGATCCTAGCTCTGTCTTCAGGTATACGGGATCTCGAATCATCTCTGCAGAGGGTGCCTGCCGTCCCCTCACCCCGAAATCTAAGTCTGGCTTGTGTTCTCAGAATTTTTTCCTCACACTCCTGGCCCACAAGCCTTCCAGTTTGGGAATTTTGGAGTCACTATGTGGCACTGTGTCTTCCCTCCAGAAGAAAAACTTTGCCCTCTGGGGCTACCCAGTAACCACAAATGAGTACCATCCTGCACAAAACTCGACTGCACCCCAATGATGCAGTCTAGCCTGGGCACTAATTCCCTGTCTTCCACAGCCTGAGCCTGCACCTCCCAACCCACACTCAACAGCTGGCCGAACACTGAGCACATCAGACACACCATGGCCTTAGGGCTTCATCTCTTCCCAACCTCAGTTTTCAGGCTTCAGAACCTAGACCTTAAATCCAATCACAGTCCAGGAGTGAAAGTGTTGCAGAAATTAGAACTCCATCTTCCCCATTGCCAGAAAACTTGTGGTTCCCATACTGTGCAACGTTCAGTGTAGGAGAAACCAGCATGGTACATTAGGCCACGCCCTGACTTGAGGGGCTCCTTGGGCACAAAAACACATTGTGAAACTCAGTGTGAGACCTATCCACAAGTAAGGCCTCTCAGTTTCTGGACCAAGAGCCCACATTAGGGACTTGCCATGTTCTTAGGTCCCAATGTTAACCAGAGCTCTGGTTGTCCTGTTGCCCCCACCCATGACTCTTCTCTGGAATCCCTGTTTTGGTGGTCCACCTGATGTAAAAAAAAAAAAAAAACAAAAAACAAAAAAATAAACAAAAAAAAAAAACAGAAAGGCCTTCTCCCTTCCCACAGAATGACCCCAAACTCTTGGGATCGGGTCAAAACCCCAGAAAGGGTGCCTCATCGATGGCCCATGAGGACACCCCGACATTCCATGGCAATCGGTGACACATTTCCAGAAAAAAAAAAAAAAAAAAGCAAGAGCAAGCACCTCACATTCGCCCTTTGTTCATATCCCGAAGAGGTTTCCTCACGGTCTATAGATCGGGCCGGCCATACCTACATCCCACAACCTAAGTGGAGTTTGTGTTTTCAGACTTTTGTCCAAATAGCCCTGGACCACACACGCTCCACACATGGGTCCCTGGAGCCACACCTCAGGACTGTGCTTCCCTTTCAAGGGAATTCTTCCCATTCCATTGGCCACAACCTTGCAAATTAGGAAAAACCTCCAAAGTCACCGAGGCCATCCCAATAGTGTAGGCCGCCCAGGACAAACAGGGGTGATCTCAAACCAGCTGAGCAACTACCTCCACTCAGACAACAGATGTCCCCAGAGAAGAATATTGAACCGGACAGGCCCCTAGGCCCTAATCAGATCCATTGCTTTGGTTTCCAGGCATCTCTCCTCAGAGGCCTCGTTTCCAATACCAGCATATGGTGGATTCCTGAGGCACCAAGAAGAACAAATCTCGTCTCCCCATGGAAACTTGCTCATTGGAGCTTTGTCATAACCTCTGGTTAGGAGAATCCTTCAGGGCCCTGGTGCCACTGCCCCATACCAAGGTCTCCATGGACACAAACCAACATTAAGACCATCCTCAGGAAAGTCCATTTCAACTCAGCCCCTCTGTTGCTACCCCAAGCCAGCAGATCAAACTTTTCTTGTTGCTAGGAGACAATGGCAATGTGAGGCTGGCTGCCCAGGCATCCATACTTAGAACCCTGTTCTGGAAAAATACCTTATAAGACGTCCTGGAGCCATCCAACATATCTTAATTGTCCCACAGAAGGAATCCTTACGGTTTGGAGCATCTCACAACTCCAATAGTGGGAAAACACCCATGGCCTCATAATGCCCCCCCTTCTTGAAGGGGCCAACATGGACAGAAACTCAAACCTGTGCCAAAGTCTGAACCTCGACCTGACTTCAGACGCATGAGATCTCAATTCACCTCTGCAGAGTGTGCCTGCCATGTCCTTGCCCCGAAACCTAAGCCTAGCTTGTGTTCTCAGACTTCCGTCCTCACTCTCCTGGCCCACAAGCCCTCCAGTTTGGGAATTCCGAAGCCACAATGCAGCACTCTGCCTGCCCTCCAGAAGAAAAACTTTGCCCTATGCTGCTAATAAGAAACGCCAAATGATTTTCTAATGCATGCCACTCGATTGTAAAGCAATTATACAGCCCACCCTGTATACTAATGCCCTGTCTGGCACAGCCTGAGACAAGACATCCCAAACGACACCCAGACAGCTGGCCCCACTCTGGACACATAGGACCCGCTATGGCTGTAGGTCGTCATCTCTTCCCAACCTCGGTTTTCAGGCTTCAGAACCTAGACCTTATCTCCAATCACTGCCCAGGGGTGAACGTGATGCAGAAATTAGAATTCCTCCTTCCCCATGGCCAGAAACCTTGTGGTTGGCATGTTGTCCAACGTTCAATGTGGGAAAACCTGCATTGTCCGAAAGGACACGCCAGTGCTTGAGGGCCGCCTAGGGCACATGCATTGTGACCTGCAACGTGAGTCCCGTATTAAAGTAACGCCTCTCAGTGGCTGGACCAAATCCTGCATATGGGGCTTGTCATATCCATAGGCCCCCAGGCTTAACCAGAGGGCGAGTATTCCAGTTGTCAGTACCCACTACTATGCTCTAGAATCCCTCTACTGGGGGGACACATGAAGCAGAAAACAGGACACTTCCCTTCCCACAGAATGACCCCAAACTCTTGGGGGCTAGACAAACTACCAGAGACGGAGCCTTCTACGACCCATGAGGCAACTCCTACATTAAACGGCCATTGTGGACAAAACATCCAGAGACAAAAGCCTGAGCGACTGCCTCCCTCCACCCTTCTTTCATATCCAGAGGAGCTCCCCTCATGGACTGTAGATCAGGCCTGCCGTAACCTCGGCCCCAAACCTGAGCTGAGTTAGGGTTTTTGGATGTCTGTCTGCACAGCCATGGCACACAGAGACCCCAGGCTGGGGTCTCTGGAGCCACACCACAGAACTGTGCCTGCTCTCTCCTAAGAAACTGCCCATTCCATTGGCCACAACTCTACAAAATAGTAGAAACCTCAAGGTCCCCAAGGACATCCCACTACCGCAAGCCGCACTGGACAAATAGGGGCATAATGACACAAGCTGAGCAACTACTACCTCCATGCAGACACACAGACAGATATCCGCAGAGACAGAAGATTAAACCAGACAGGCCCCTAGGCCCTATTATGAACTCTTGCTTTGGTGTCCAGGTTTCACTCCTCAGAGGCTTGGGTTCGAAGACCAGCATACGGGGCTTTCCTGAGGCACCAGACAGAAGACCTCTCATCTCCACATGGGAAGCTTCCTTGTTGGAGTTGTGTCAAGCCCTTCGGGTTGGAGAATCCTGCAGAGTCCCTTAGCTACTGCCACATTCCAAGGTCTCCATGGCCACCAACCCACATTATGACTCATCCTCAGGAGAGTCCATTTAAACTCAGGCTTCTGGATAGCTCACCCAAGAGCCCGCAGATTGAGCGTGCCTTGTCTCGACCAGGCAATGGGAAGGTGAGTTGGCGTTTCTCGGCATCCATGCTTAGGGCCCTGCTCTCGAGTCTTTCTGTATGGGGCATCCTGGAACCATCTAATAATACTCGACTGTCCTGAAGAAGGAAACTTTGAAGTTTGGAGCAGCTCACAACTCCCAGCGTAGGGAAACATCCCTGGACTCATGACGCCCCCACCCCCTTCAGGAAGGGGCCGTCATGGACACAAACTCCAGCTTGAGGCAACATCTGATAATCGCCCTGACCTCACCTGCAGGAGATCTCGATTCAGCCTCTGCAGAGTGGGCCTGCCATGCTCTTGGCCCCAAAACTCGTGCTAGCTTGTGTTTTCAGACTTCCTTCCTCACAATCCTGGCCACACCCCTCCAGTTTGGCAATTCTGGAGACACAATGCAGCACTCTGCCTGACCTCCAGAAGAAAAATGTTGCCCTATAGGGCTAACCAGAAACGCCAAAGGAGTAACAATGCATGCCACTCGACCATACCCCAATTATACAGTCTAGCCTGTGCACTAAAGCCCTGTCTGACACAGCCTGAGGGCAGACCTCCAGTCCAACACCCAGAGAGCTGGCCATACACAGAGCATATCACACCCACAATGGCTTTAGGCCATCATCTCTACTCAACCTCAGTTTTCACCTTCAGAACCTTGAACTTATCTCCACTCACTGCTCAGGAGTGAACGTGATGCAAGAATCAGAACTTCTCCTTCGCCTTGGCAAGAAACCTAGTGGTTGGCATGTTGTCCAATGTTCATTGTAGGAGAAAGCAGCATGGACTATGAGGCCCCACCTATCCCTGAGGGCCACAATGTGCACAAACACACATTGTGACCCTCACCGTGAGCCCTATCCTCATGTAAAGCCTCTTAGTGACTGGAACAACAGCCCACATATGGAGCTTGCCAAACCCAGTCCCCCAATATCAACAAGAGTTCGAGATGTCTAGTCACCCCTGCTCAATGCTCTACTCTGGAATCCCTCCTTGGTGGGACAACTGAGGTAAAAAAAAAAATACAGAAAGGACTCTTCCCATCCACAGAATGATCCCAACCACTTGGGATCAGGCCAAATCACCAGAGAAAGAATTGTCCATGGCCCTTGAGGACACCCCGACATTCCACGGCCACCATTGACACAAAATCCAGAGACAAAACCCTGAGCAAGCGCCACATACTCGCCCTTTGTTCAAGCCCGGAAAATTTCACGGTCTGTAGATCGAGCCTTCATACATACATCCCCAAACCTAAGCTGAGTTTGTGTTTTCAGACTTCTGTCCCCACAGTCCTGGCCCACACACCATCCAAGCTGGGGCCCCTGGAGCCACACCTCAGGACTGTGGCTTCCCTCTCCAGGGGAATTCTGCCATTTCCATTGGCCACAACCCTATAGATTAGGAGAATCCTCCAAACTCCCCCAGGCTATCCGAATTGTGTTGGCTGCCCAGGACACACAGGGATGATCTTTCACAAGTTAGGAAACCACCTCCACTCAGACCCAGAGACAGATATCCCCATAGAATAAGATTGAACTGGACGGGCACTTAGGCCCTAATCAGATCCATTGCTTTTGATTCCAGTCATCTCTCCTCAGAGGCCTGGTTTCCAATACCAGCATATGGGAGATTCCTTAGGCACTCATCAAAACAATTCTCTTCTCTACATAGGAAATATACTCTTTAGAGCTCCATCAAAACCTCCGGTTATGAACATCCCTCAAGGCCCCGGATCAAGCACCCCATTCCAAGGTCTACATGCACACAAATGCACATTATGACTCATCCTCAACTCACCCATTTCAAAACACCCGCCTCGGTTGCTCCCCTAGATCCAGCAGATCGAACTTGCCTTGGCTCTATGAGACACCTGGAATGGGAGGCAGGCTGCCCACGCATCCATCCTTAGAACCCTGCTCTGGATAACTTCCTTATGGGATGTCCTGGAGCCATCCAACATGTCTCGACTGTCCCACAGAAGGAATCATTGTGGTTTGGAGCATCTCACAATTCCCATCGTGGGAAACCCTCCATGTCCTCGTGAAACCCTTCCCTTCATGAATGGGCCGTCATGGACAGAAACTCCAACCTAAGAAAACGTCTGATCCTAGCTCTGTCTTCAGGTATACGGGATCTCGAATCATCTCTGCAGAGGGTGCCTGCCGTCCCCTCACCCCGAAATCTAAGTCTGGCTTGTGTTCTCAGAATTTTTTCCTCACACTCCTGGCCCACAAGCCTTCCAGTTTGGGAATTTTGGAGTCACTATGTGGCACTGTGTCTTCCCTCCAGAAGAAAAACTTTGCCCTCTGGGGCTACCCAGTAACCACAAATGAGTACCATCCTGCACAAAACTCGACTGCACCCCAATGATGCAGTCTAGCCTGGGCACTAATTCCCTGTCTTCCACAGCCTGAGCCTGCACCTCCCAACCCACACTCAACAGCTGGCCGAACACTGAGCACATCAGACACACCATGGCCTTAGGGCTTCATCTCTTCCCAACCTCAGTTTTCAGGCTTCAGAACCTAGACCTTAAATCCAATCACAGTCCAGGAGTGAAAGTGTTGCAGAAATTAGAACTCCATCTTCCCCATTGCCAGAAAACTTGTGGTTCCCATACTGTGCAACGTTCAGTGTAGGAGAAACCAGCATGGTACATTAGGCCACGCCCTGACTTGAGGGGCTCCTTGGGCACAAAAACACATTGTGAAACTCAGTGTGAGACCTATCCACAAGTAAGGCCTCTCAGTTTCTGGACCAAGAGCCCACATTAGGGACTTGCCATGTTCTTAGGTCCCAATGTTAACCAGAGCTCTGGTTGTCCTGTTGCCCCCACCCATGACTCTTCTCTGGAATCCCTGTTTTGGTGGTCCACCTGATGTAAAAAAAAAAAAAAAAAAACAAAAAACAAAAAAATAAACAAAAAAAAAAAAAACAGAAAGGCCTTCTCCCTTCCCACAGAATGACCCCAAACTCTTGGGATCGGGTCAAAACCCCAGAAAGGGTGCCTCATCGATGGCCCATGAGGACACCCCGACATTCCATGGCAATCGGTGACACATTTCCAGAAAAAAAAAAAAAAAAGCAAGAGCAAGCACCTCACATTCGCCCTTTGTTCATATCCCGAAGAGGTTTCCTCACGGTCTATAGATCGGGCCGGCCATACCTACATCCCACAACCTAAGTGGAGTTTGTGTTTTCAGACTTTTGTCCAAATAGCCCTGGACCACACACGCTCCACACATGGGTCCCTGGAGCCACACCTCAGGACTGTGCTTCCCTTTCAAGGGAATTCTTCCCATTCCATTGGCCACAACCTTGCAAATTAGGAAAAACCTCCAAAGTCACCGAGGCCATCCCAATAGTGTAGGCCGCCCAGGACAAACAGGGGTGATCTCAAACCAGCTGAGCAACTACCTCCACTCAGACAACAGATGTCCCCAGAGAAGAATATTGAACCGGACAGGCCCCTAGGCCCTAATCAGATCCATTGCTTTGGTTTCCAGGCATCTCTCCTCAGAGGCCTCGTTTCCAATACCAGCATATGGTGGATTCCTGAGGCACCAAGAAGAACAAATCTCGTCTCCCCATGGAAACTTGCTCATTGGAGCTTTGTCATAACCTCTGGTTAGGAGAATCCTTCAGGGCCCTGGTGCCACTGCCCCATACCAAGGTCTCCATGGACACAAACCAACATTAAGACCATCCTCAGGAAAGTCCATTTCAACTCAGCCCCTCTGTTGCTACCCCAAGCCAGCAGATCAAACTTTTCTTGTTGCTAGGAGACAATGGCAATGTGAGGCTGGCTGCCCAGGCATCCATACTTAGAACCCTGTTCTGGAAAAATACCTTATAAGACGTCCTGGAGCCATCCAACATATCTTAATTGTCCCACAGAAGGAATCCTTACGGTTTGGAGCATCTCACAACTCCAATAGTGGGAAAACACCCATGGCCTCATAATGCCCCCCCTTCTTGAAGGGGCCAACATGGACAGAAACTCAAACCTGTGCCAAAGTCTGAACCTCGACCTGACTTCAGACGCATGAGATCTCAATTCACCTCTGCAGAGTGTGCCTGCCATGTCCTTGCCCCGAAACCTAAGCCTAGCTTGTGTTCTCAGACTTCCGTCCTCACTCTCCTGGCCCACAAGCCCTCCAGTTTGGGAATTCCGAAGCCACAATGCAGCACTCTGCCTGCCCTCCAGAAGAAAAACTTTGCCCTATGCTGCTAATAAGAAACGCCAAATGATTTTCTAATGCATGCCACTCGATTGTAAAGCAATTATACAGCCCACCCTGTATACTAATGCCCTGTCTGGCACAGCCTGAGACAAGACATCCCAAACGACACCCAGACAGCTGGCCCCACTCTGGACACATAGGACCCGCTATGGCTGTAGGTCGTCATCTCTTCCCAACCTCGGTTTTCAGGCTTCAGAACCTAGACCTTATCTCCAATCACTGCCCAGGGGTGAACGTGATGCAGAAATTAGAATTCCTCCTTCCCCATGGCCAGAAACCTTGTGGTTGGCATGTTGTCCAACGTTCAATGTGGGAAAACCTGCATTGTCCGAAAGGACACGCCAGTGCTTGAGGGCCGCCTAGGGCACAGACATGCATTGTGACCTGCAGCGTGAGTCCCGTATTAAAGTAACGCCTCTCAGTGGCTGGACCAAGATCCTGCATATGGGGCTTGTCATATCCATAGGCCCCCAGGCTTAACCAGAGGGCGAGTATTCCAGTTGTCAGTACCCACTGCTATGCTCTAGAATCCCTCTACTGGGGGGACACATGAAGCAGAAAACAGGACACTTCCCTTCCCACAGAATGACCCCAAACACTTGGGGGCTGGACAAACTACCAGAGAGGGAGACTTCTACGACCCATGAGGCAACTCCTACATTAAACGGCCATTGTGGACAAAACATCCAGAGACAAAAGCCTGAGCGACTGCCTCCCTCTCACCCTTCTTTCATATCCAGAGGAGCTCCCCTCATGGACTGTAGATCAGGCCTGCCGTAACCTCGGCCCCAAACCTGAGCTGAGTTAGGGTTTTTGGATGTCTGTCTGCACAGCCATGGCTCACACAGCCTCCAGGCTGGGGTCTCTGGAGCCACACCACAGAACTGTGCCTGCTCTCTCCTAAGAAACTGCCCATTCCATTGGCCACAACTCTACAAAATAGTAGAAACCTCAGGGTCTCCAAGGACATCCCACTACCGTAAGCGCACTGGACAAATAGGGGCATTATGACACAAGCTGAGGAACTACTACCTCCATGTAGACACACAGACAGATATCCGCAGAGACAGAAGATTGAACCAGACAGGCCCCTAGGCCCTATTATGAACTCTTGCTTTGGTGTCCAGGTATCACTCCTCAGAGGCCTGGGTTCGAAGACCAGCATACGGGGCTTTCCTGAAGCACCAGACTGAAGACCTCTCATCTCCACATGGGAAGCTTCCTTGTTGGAGTTGTGTCAAGCCCTTCGGGTTGGAGAATCCTGCAGAGTCCCTTAACTACTGCCACATTCCAAGGTCTCCATGGCCACCAACCCACATTATGACTCATCCTCAGGAGAGTCCATTTAAACTCAGCCTTCTGGGTAGCTCACACAAGAGCCCGCAGATTGAGCGTGCCTTGTCTCGACCAGGCAATGGGAAGGTGAGTTGGCGTTTCTCGGCATCCATGCTTAGGCCCCTGCTCTCGAGTGTTTCTGTATGGGGCATCCTGGAACCATCCAATAGTACTCGACTGTCCTGAAGAAGGAAACTTTGAAGTTTGGAGCAGCTCACAACTCCCAGCGTAGGGAAACATCCCTGGACTCATGACGCCCCCACCCCCTTCAGGAAGGGGCCGTCATGGACACAAACTCCAGCTTGAGGCAACATCTGATAATCGCCCTGACCTCACCTGCAGGAGATCTCGATTCAGCCTCTGCAGAGTGGGCCTGCCATGCTCTTGGCCCCAAAACTCGTGCTAGCTTGTGTTTTCAGACTTCCTTCCTCACAATCCTGGCCACACCCCTCCAGTTTGGCAATTCTGGAGACACAATGCAGCACTCTGCCTGACCTCCAGAAGAAAAATGTTGCCCTATAGGGCTAACCAGAAACGCCAAAGGAGTAACAATGCATGCCACTCGACCATACCCCAATTATACAGTCTAGCCTGTGCACTAAAGCCTTGTCTGACACAGCCTGAGGGCAGACCTCCAGTCCAACACCCAGAGAGCTGGCCATACACAGAGCATATCACACCCACAATGGCTTTAGGCCATCATCTCTACTCAACCTCAGTTTTCACCTTCAGAACCTTGAACTTATCTCCACTCACTGCTCAGGAGTGAACGTGATGCAAGAATCAGAACTTCTCCTTCGCCTTGGCAAGAAACCTAGTGGTTGGCATGTTGTCCAATGTTCATTGTAGGAGAAAGCAGCATGGACTATGAGGCCCCACCTATCCCTGAGGGCCACAATGTGCACAAACACACATTGTGACCCTCACCGTGAGCCCTATCCTCATGTAAAGCCTCTTAGTGACTGGAACAACAGCCCACATATGGAGCTTGCCAAACCCAGTCCCCCAATATCAACAAGAGTTCGAGATGTCTAGTCACCCCTGCTCAATGCTCTACTCTGGAATCCCTCCTTGGTGGGACAACTGAGGTAAAAAAAAAAAATACAGAAAGGACTCTTCCCATCCACAGAATGATCCCAACCACTTGGGATCAGGCCAAATCACCAGAGAAAGAATTGTCCATGGCCCTTGAGGACACCCCGACATTCCACGGCCACCATTGACACAAAATCCAGAGACAAAACCCTGAGCAAGCGCCACATACTCGCCCTTTGTTCAAGCCCGGAAAATTCTCACGGTCTGTAGATCGAGCCTTCATACATACATCCCCAAACCTAAGCTGAGTTTGTGTTTTCAGACTTCTGTCCCCACAGTCCTGGCCCACACACCATCCAAGCTGGGGCCCCTGGAGCCACACCTCAGGACTGTGGCTTCCCTCTCCAGGGGAATTCTGCCATTTCCATTGGCCACAACCCTATAGATTAGGAGAATCCTCCAAACTCCCCCAGGCTATCCGAATTGTGTTGGCTGCCCAGGACACACAGGGATGATCTTTCACAAGTTAGGAAACCACCTCCACTCAGACCCAGAGACAGATATCCCCATAGAATAAGATTGAACTGGACGGGCACTTAGGCCCTAATCAGATCCATTGCTTTTGATTCCAGTCATCTCTCCTCAGAGGCCTGGTTTCCAATACCAGCATATGGGAGATTCCTTAGGCACTCATCAAAACAATTCTCTTCTCTACATAGGAAATATACTCTTTAGAGCTCCATCAAAACCTCCGGTTATGAACATCCCTCAAGGCCCCGGATCAAGCACCCCATTCCAAGGTCTACATGCACACAAATGCACATTATGACTCATCCTCAACTCACCCATTTCAAAACACCCGCCTCGGTTGCTCCCCTAGATCCAGCAGATCGAACTTGCCTTGGCTCTATGAGACACCTGGAATGGGAGGCAGGCTGCCCACGCATCCATCCTTAGAACCCTGCTCTGGATAACTTCCTTATGGGATGTCCTGGAGCCATCCAACATGTCTCGACTGTCCCACAGAAGGAATCATTGTGGTTTGGAGCATCTCACAATTCCCATCGTGGGAAAACCTCCATGTCCTCGTGAAACCCTTCCCTTCATGAATGGGCCGTCATGGACAGAAACTCCAACCTAAGAAAACGTCTGATCCTAGCTCTGTCTTCAGGTATACGGGATCTCGAATCATCTCTGCAGAGGGTGCCTGCCGTCCCCTCACCCCGAAATCTAAGTCTGGCTTGTGTTCTCAGAATTTTTTCCTCACACTCCTGGCCCACAAGCCTTCCAGTTTGGGAATTTTGGAGTCACTATGTGGCACTGTGTCTTCCCTCCAGAAGAAAAACTTTGCCCTCTGGGGCTACCCAGTAACCACAAATGAGTACCATCCTGCACAAAACTCGACTGCACCCCAATGATGCAGTCTAGCCTGGGCACTAATTCCCTGTCTTCCACAGCCTGAGCCTGCACCTCCCAACCCACACTCAACAGCTGGCCGAACACTGAGCACATCAGACACACCATGGCCTTAGGGCTTCATCTCTTCCCAACCTCAGTTTTCAGGCTTCAGAACCTAGACCTTAAATTTAATCACAGTCCAGGAGTGAAAGTGTTGCAGAAATTAGAACTCCATCTTCCCCATTGCCAGAAAACTTGTGGTTCCCATACTGTGCAACGTTCAGTGTAGGAGAAACCAGCATGGTACATTAGGCCACGCCCTGACTTGAGGGGCTCCTTGGGCACAAAAACACATTGTGAAACTCAGTGTGAGACCTATCCACAAGTAAGGCCTCTCAGTTTCTGGACCAAGAGCCCACATTAGGGACTTGCCATGTTCTTAGGTCCCAATGTTAACCAGAGCTCTGGTTGTCCTGTTGCCCCCACCCATGACTCTTCTCTGGAATCCCTGTTTTGGTGGTCCACCTGATGTAAAAAAAAAAAAAAAAAAAAAAAAAACAAAAAAATAAACAAAAAAAAAAAAACAGAAAGGCCTTCTCCCTTCCCACAGAATGACCCCAAACTCTTGGGATCGGGTCAAAACCCCAGAAAGGGTGCCTCATCGATGGCCCATGAGGACACCCCGACATTCCATGGCAATCGGTGACACATTTCCAGAAAAAAAAAAAAAAAAGCAAGAGCAAGCACCTCACATTCGCCCTTTGTTCATATCCCGAAGAGGTTTCCTCACGGTCTATAGATCGGGCCGGCCATACCTACATCCCACAACCTAAGTGGAGTTTGTGTTTTCAGACTTTTGTCCAAATAGCCCTGGACCACACACGCTCCACACATGGGTCCCTGGAGCCACACCTCAGGACTGTGCTTCCCTTTCAAGGGAATTCTTCCCATTCCATTGGCCACAACCTTGCAAATTAGGAAAAACCTCCAAAGTCACCGAGGCCATCCCAATAGTGTAGGCCGCCCAGGACAAACAGGGGTGATCTCAAACCAGCTGAGCAACTACCTCCACTCAGACAACAGATGTCCCCAGAGAAGAATATTGAACCGGACAGGCCCCTAGGCCCTAATCAGATCCATTGCTTTGGTTTCCAGGCATCTCTCCTCAGAGGCCTCGTTTCCAATACCAGCATATGGTGGATTCCTGAGGCACCAAGAAGAACAAATCTCGTCTCCCCATGGAAACTTGCTCATTGGAGCTTTGTCATAACCTCTGGTTAGGAGAATCCTTCAGGGCCCTGGTGCCACTGCCCCATACCAAGGTCTCCATGGACACAAACCAACATTAAGACCATCCTCAGGAAAGTCCATTTCAACTCAGCCCCTCTGTTGCTACCCCAAGCCAGCAGATCAAACTTTTCTTGTTGCTAGGAGACAATGGCAATGTGAGGCTGGCTGCCCAGGCATCCATACTTAGAACCCTGTTCTGGAAAAATACCTTATAAGACGTCCTGGAGCCATCCAACATATCTTAATTGTCCCACAGAAGGAATCCTTGCGGTTTGGAGCATCTCACAACTCCAATAGTGGGAAAACACCCATGGCCTCATAATGCCCCCCCTTCTTGAAGGGGCCAACATGGACAGAAACTCAAACCTGTGCCAAAGTCTGAACCTCGACCTGACTTCAGACGCATGAGATCTCAATTCACCTCTGCAGAGTGTGCCTGCCATGTCCTTGCCCCGAAACCTAAGCCTAGCTTGTGTTCTCAGACTTCCGTCCTCACTCTCCTGGCCCACAAGCCCTCCAGTTTGGGAATTCCGAAGCCACAATGCAGCACTCTGCCTGCCCTCCAGAAGAAAAACTTTGCCCTATGCTGCTAATAAGAAACGCCAAATGATTTTCTAATGCATGCCACTCGATTGTAAAGCAATTATACAGCCCACCCTGTATACTAATGCCCTGTCTGGCACAGCCTGAGACAAGACATCCCAAACGACACCCAGACAGCTGGCCCCACTCTGGACACATAGGACCCGCTATGGCTGTAGGTCGTCATCTCTTCCCAACCTCGGTTTTCAGGCTTCAGAACCTAGACCTTATCTCCAATCACTGCCCAGGGGTGAACGTGATGCAGAAATTAGAATTCCTCCTTCCCCATGGCCAGAAACCTTGTGGTTGGCATGTTGTCCAACGTTCAATGTGGGAAAACCTGCATTGTCCGAAAGGCCACGCCAGTGCTTGAGGGCCGCCTAGGGCACAGACATGCATTGTGACCTGCAGCGTGAGTCCCGTATTAAAGTAACGCCTCTCAGTGGCTGGACCAAGATCCTGCATATGTGGCTTGTCATATCCATAGGCCCCCAGGCTTAACCAGAGGGCGAGTATTCCAGTTGTCAGTACCCACTGCTATGCTCTAGAATCCCTCTACTGGGGGGACACATGAAGCAGAAAACAGGACACTTCCCTTCCCACAGAATGACCCCAAACACTTGGGGGCTGGACAAACTACCAGAGAGGGAGACTTCTACGACCCATGAGGCAACTCCTACATTAAACGGCCATTGTGGACAAAACATCCAGAGACAAAAGCCTGAGCGACTGCCTCCCTCTCACCCTTCTTTCATATCCAGAGGAGATCCCCTCATGGACTGTAGATCAGGCCTGCCGTAACCTCGGCCCCAAACCTGAGCTGAGTTAGGGTTTTTGGATGTCTGTCTGCACAGCCATGGCTCACACAGCCTCCAGGCTGGGGTCTCTGGAGCCACACCACAGAACTGTGCCTGCTCTCTCCTAAGAAACTGCCCATTCCATTGGCCACAACTCTACAAAATAGTAGAAACCTCAGGGTCTCCAAGGACATCCCACTACCGTAAGCGCACTGGACAAATAGGGGCATTATGACACAAGCTGAGGAACTACTACCTCCATGTAGACACACAGACAGATATCCGCAGAGACAGAAGATTGAACCAGACAGGCCCCTAGGCCCTATTATGAACTCTTGCTTTGGTGTCCAGGTATCACTCCTCAGAGGCCTGGGTTCGAAGACCAGCATACGGGGCTTTCCTGAGGCACCAGACTGAAGACCTCTCATCTCCACATGGGAAGCTTCCTTGTTGGAGTTGTGTCAAGCCCTTCGGGTTGGAGAATCCTGCAGAGTCCCTTAACTACTGCCACATTCCAAGGTCTCCATGGCCACCAACCCACATTATGACTCATCCTCAGGAGAGTCCATTTAAACTCAGCCTTCTGGGTAGCTCACACAAGAGCCCGCAGATTGAGCGTGCCTTGTCTCGACCAGGCAATGGGAAGGTGAGTTGGCGTTTCTCGGCATCCATGCTTAGGCCCCTGCTCTCGAGTGTTTCTGTATGGGGCATCCTGGAACCATCCAATAGTACTCGACTGTCCTGAAGAAGGAAACTTTGAAGTTTGGAGCAGCTCACAACTCCCAGCGTAGGGAAACCTCCCTGGCTTCATGACGCCCCCACCCGTTCAGGAAGGGGCCGTCATGGACACAAACTCCAGCTTGAGGCAACATCTGATAATCGCCCTGACCTCACCTGCAGGAGATCTCGATTCAGCCTCTGCAGAGTGGGCCTGCCATGCTCTTGGCCCCAAAACTCGTGCTAGCTTGTGTTTTCAGACTTCCTTCCTCACAATCCTGGACACACCCCTCCAGTTTGGCAATTCTGGAGACACAATGCAGCACTCTGCCTGCCCTCCAGAAGAAAAATGTTGCCCTATAGGGCTAACCAGAAACACCAAATGAGTAACAACATGCATGCCACTCGACCATACCCCAATTATAGTCTAGCCTGTGCACTAAAGCCCTGTCTGACACAGCCTGAGGGCAGACCTCCAGTCCAACACCCAGACACTCGGCCATACACAGAGCATATCACACCCACAATGGCTTTAGGCCATCATCTCTACCCAACCTCAGTTTTCACCTTCAGAACCTAGACCTTATCTCCACTCACTGCTCAGGAGTGAACGTGATGCAAGAATCAGAACTTCTCCTTCACCTTGGCAAGAAACCTAGTGGTTGGCATGTTGTCCAATGTTCATTGTAGGAGAAAGCAGCATGGACTATGAGGCCCCACCTATCCCTGAGGGCCACAATTTGCACAAACACACATTGTGACCCTCAGCGTGAGCCCTATCCTCATGTAAAGCCTCTTAGTGACTGGAACAACAGCCCACATATGGGGCTTCCCAAGCCCCTATTCCCCCAATCTCAACCAGAGTTCGAGATGTCTAGTCACCCCTACTCAGGGCTCTACTCTGGAATCCCTCTTTGGTGGGACACCTGAGGTAAAAAAAAAAAAAAAAATACAGAAAGGACTCTTCGCATCCACAGAATGATCCCACCCCTTGGGATCAGGCCAAATGACCAGAGAAAGAATTGTCCATGGCCCTTGAGGACACCCCGACATTCCACGGCCACCATTGACACAAAATCCAGAGACAAAACCCTGAGCAAGCGCCACATACTCGCCCTTTGTTCATAGCCCGGAAAATTCTCACGGTCTGTTGATCGAGCCTTCATACATACATCCCCAAACCTAAGCTGAGTTTGTGTTTTCAGACTTCTGTCCCCACAGGCATGGCCCACACACCATCCAAGCTGGGGCCCCTGCAGCCACACCTCAGGACTGTGGCTTCCCTCTCCAGGGGAATTCTGCCATTTCCATTGGCCACAACCCTATAGATTAGGAGAATCCTCCAAACTCCCCCATGCCATCCGAATTGTGTTGGCTGCCCAGGACAAACAGGAATGATCTTTCACAAGTTAGGAAACCACCTCCACTCAGACCCAGAGACAGATATCCCCATAGAATAAGATTGAACTGGACGGGCACTTAGGCCCTAATCAGATCCATTGCTTTTGATTCCAGTCATCTCTCCTCAGAGGCCTGTTTTCCAATACCAGCATATGGGAGATTCCTTAGGCACTCATCAAAACAATTTTCTTCTCTACATAGGAAATATACTCTTTAGAGCTCCATCAAAACCTCCGGTTATGAACATCCCTCAAGGCCCCGGATCAAGCACCCCATTCCAAGGTCTACATGCACACAAATGCACATTATGACCCATCCTCAACTCACCCATTTCAAAACACCCGCCTCGGTTGCTCCCCTAGATCCAGCAGATCGAACTTGCCTTGGCTCTATGAGACACCTGGAATGGGAGCAGGCTGCCCACGCATCCATCCTTAGAACCCTGCTCTGGTTAACTTCCTTATGGGATGTCCTGGAGCCATTCAACATGTCTCGACTGTCCCACAGAAGGAATCATTGTGGTTCGGAGCATCTCACAATTCCCATCGTGGGAACACCTCCATGTCCTCGGGACACCCTCCCCTCATGAATGGGCCGTCATGGACAGAAACTCCAACCTAAGAAAACGTCTGATCCTAGCTCTGTCTTCAGGTATACGGGATCTCGAATCATCTCTGCAGAGGGTGCCTGCCGTCCCCTCACCCCGAAATCTAAGTCTGTCTTGTGTTCTCAGAATTTTTTCCTCACACTCCTGGCCCACAAGCCTTCCAGTTTGGGAATTTTGGAGTCACTATGTGGCACTGTGTCTTCCCTCCAGAAGAAAAACCTTGGTTCTGGGGCTACCCAGTAACCACAAATGAGTACCATCCTGCACGAAACTCGACTGCACCCCAATGATACAGTCTAGCCTGGGCACTAATTCCCTGTCTGCCACAGCCTGAGCCTGCACCTCCCAACCCACACTCAACAGCTGGCCGAACACTGAGCACATCAGACACACCATGGCCTTAGGGCTTCATCTCTTCCCAGCCTCAGTTTTCAGGCTTCAGAACCTAGACCTTAAATCCAATCACAGTCCAGGAGTGAAAGTGTTGCAGAAATTAGAACTCCATCTTCCCCATTGCCAGAAAACTTGTGGTTCCCATACTGTGCAACGTTCAGTGTAGGAGAAACCAGCATGGTACATTAGGCCACGCCCTGACTTGAGGGGCTCCTTGGGCACAAAAACACATTGTGAAACTCAGTGTGAGACCTATCCTCAAGGAAGGCCTCTCAGTGTCTGGACCAAGAGCCCACATAAGGGGCTTGCCATGTTCTTAGGTCCCAATGTTAACCAGAGGTCTGGTTGTCCTGTTGCCCCCACTCACGACTCTGCTCTGGAATCCCTCTTTTGGTGGTCCACCGGAGGTTAAAAAAAAAAACAAAAATCAAAAAACAAAAAAAATAAACAAAAAAAAAAAAAACAGAAAGGCCTCCTTCCTTCCCACAGAATGACCCCAAACTCTTGGGATCGAGTCAAATCCCCAGAAAGGGAGCCTCATCGATGGCCCATGAGGACACCCTGACATTCCATGGCAATCGGTGACACATTTCCAGAAAAAAAAAAAAAAGCATGAGCAAGCACCTCACATTCGCCCTTTGTTCATATCCCAAAGAGGTCTCCTCACGGTCTATAGATCGTGCCGGCCATACCTACATCCCACAACCTAAGTGGAGTTTGTGTTTTCAGACTTTTGTCCACATAGCCCTGGACCACACACGCTCCACACTTGGGTCCCTGGAGCCACACCTCAGGACTGTGCTTCCCTTTCAAGGGAATTCTTCCCATTCCATTGGCCACAACCTTGCAAATTAGGAAAAACCTCCAAAGTCACCGAGGCCATCCCAATAGTGTAGGCTGCCCAGGACAAACAGGGGTGATCTCAAACCAGCTGAGCAACTACCTCCACTCAGACAACAGATGTCCCCAGAGAAGAATATTGAACCGGACAGGCCCCTAGGCCCTAATCAGATCCATTGCTTTGGTTTCCAGGCATCTCTCCTCAGAGGCCTCGTTTCCAATACCAGCATATGGTGGTTTCCT
Source organism: Mustela nivalis (assembly GCF_964662115.1). Taxonomy (NCBI): domain Eukaryota; kingdom Metazoa; phylum Chordata; class Mammalia; order Carnivora; family Mustelidae; genus Mustela; species Mustela nivalis. The sequence continues at coordinate 1,825,272 of NW_028136512.1, read as the reverse complement.
GAGGCACCAAGAAGAACAAATCTCGTCTCCCCATGGAAACTTGCTCATTGGAGCTTTGTCATTACCTCTGGTTAGGAGAATCCTTCAGGGCCCTGGTGCCACTGCCCCATACCAAGGTCTCCATGGACTCAAACCAACATTAAGACCATCCTCAGGAAAGTCCATATCAACTCACCCCCCTCTGTTGCTACCCCAAGCCAGCAGATCAAACGTTTCTTGTTGCTAGGAGACAATTGGAATGTGAGGCTGGCTGCCCAGGCATCCATACTTAGAACCCTGTTCTGGAAAAATACCTTATAAGACGTCCTGGAGCCATCCAACTAATCTTAATTGTCCCACAGAAGGAATCCTTGCGGTTTGGAGAATCTCACAACTCCAATAGTGGGAAAACACCCATGGCCTCATAATGCCCCCCCTTCCTGAAGGGGCCAACATAGACAGAAACTCAAACCTGAGCCATAGTCTGAACCTCGACCTAAATTCAGACGCATGAGATCTCAATTCAGCTCTGCAGAGTGTGCCTGCCATGTCCTTGCCCGAACCTAAGCCTAGCCTGTGTTCTCAGACATCCGTCCTCACTCTCCTGGCCCACAAGCCCTCCAGTTTGGGAATTCCGAAGCCACAATGCAGCACTCTGCCTGCCCTCCAGAAGAAAAACTTTGCCCTCTGCTGCTAATAAGAAACCCCAAATGATTTTCTAATGCATGCCACTCGATTGTAAAGCAATTATACAGCCCACCCTGTATACTAATGCCCTGTCTGGCACAGCCTGAGACAAGACATCCCAAACGACACCCAGACAGCTGGCCCCAACCTGGACACATAGGACCCGCTATGGCTGTAGGTCGTCATCTCTTCCCAACCTCGGTTTTCAGGCTTCAGAACCTAGACCTTATCTCCAATCACTGCCCAGGGGTGTACGTGATGCAGAAATTAGAATTCCTCCTTCCCCATGGCCAGAAACCTTGTGGTTGGCATGTTGTCCAACGTTCAATGTGGGAAAACCTGCATTGTCCGAAAGGCCACGCCAGTGCTTGAGGGCCGCCTAGGGCACAGACATGCATTGTGACCTGCAGCGTGAGTCCCGTATTAAAGTAACGCCTCTCAGTGGCTGGACCAAGATCCTGCATATGGGGCTTGTCATATCCATAGGCCCCCAGGCTTAACCAGAGGGCGAGTGTTCCAGTTGTCAGTACCCACTGCTATGCTCTAGAATCCCTCTACTGGGGGGACACATGAAGCAGAAAACAGGACACTTCCGTTCCCACAGAATGACCCCAAACTCTTGGGGGCTGGACAAACTACCAGAGAGGGAGACTTCTACGACCCATGAGGCAACTCCTACATTAAACGGCCATTGTGGACAAAACATCCAGAGACAAAAGCCTGAGCGACTGCCTCCCTCTCACCCTTCTTTCATATTTAGAGGAGCTCCCCTCATGGACTGTAGATCAGGCCTGCCGTAACCTCGGCCCCAAACCTGAGCTGAGTTAGGGTTTTTGGATGTCTGTCTGCACAGCCATGGCCCACACAGCCTCCAGGCTGGGGTCTCTGGAGCCACACCACAGAACTGTGCCTGCTCTCTCCTAAGAAACTGCCCATTCCATTGGCCACAACTCTACAAAATAGTAGAAACCTCAAGGTCCCCAAGGACATCCCACTACCGCCAGCCGCACTGGACAAATAGGGGCATAATGACACAAGCTGAGCAACTACTACCTCCATGCAGAAACACAGACAGATATCCGCAGAGACAGAAGATTGAACCAGACAGGCCCCTAGGCCCTATTATGAACTCTTGCTTTGGTGTCCAGGTATCACTCCTCAGAGGCCTGGGTTCGAAGACCAGCATACGGGGCTTTCCTGAGGCACCAGACAGAAGACCTCTCATCTCCACATGGGAAGCTTCCTTGTTGGAGTTGTGTCAAGCCCTTCGGGTTGGAGAATGCTGCAGAGTCCCTTAGCTACTGCCACATTCCAAGGTCTCCATGGCCACCAACCCACATTATGACTCATCCTCAGGAGAGTCCATTTAAACTCAGCCTTCTGGGTAGCTCACCCAAGAGCCCGCAGGTTGAGCGTGCCTTGTTCGACAATGGGAAGGTGAGTTGGCGTTTCTCGGCATCCATGCTTAGGCCCCTGCTCTCGAGTCTTTCTGTATGGGGCATCAAGGGACCATCCAATAGTACTCGACTGTCCTGAAGAAGGAAACTTTGACGTTTGGAGCAGCTCACAACTCCCAGCGTAGGGAAACCTCCCTGGCCTCATGACGCCCCCACCTCCTTCATGTAAGGGCCGTCATGGACACAAACTCCAGCTTGAGGCAACATCTGATAATCGCCCTGACCTCACCTGCAGGAGATCTCGATTCAGCCTCTGCAGAGTGGGCCTGCCATGCTCTTGGCCCCAAAACTCGTGCTAGCTTGTGTTTTCAGACTTCTTCCTCACAATCCTGGCCACACCCCTCCAGTTTGGCAATTCTGGAGACACAATGCAGCACTCTGCCTGCCCTCCAGAAGAAAAATGTTGCCCTATAGGGCTAACCAGAAACGCCAAATGAGTAACAACCTGCATGCCACTCGATCATACCCCAATTATACAGTCTAGCCTGTGCACTAAAGCCCTGTCTGACACAGTATCGAGGTTTTCCTGTGGCACCCATCAAAACAAATCTCGTCTCCACAAGGAACCTTGTGCATCGAGCTATGTCAAAAGCTTAGGAGAATACTTCAGGGTCCCGGTGCCACCGCCCCTTTTTAAGGCCCTCATGGACACAAACACACATTAGGACCCATCCTCAGGAAAGTCCATTTCAAGTCAGCGACCCCGGTTGCTCCCATCAGATCTAAACTGTCTTGTTGCTGGGAGACATTTGGAATGCGAGGCCGGCTTCCCAGGCATCCATCCTCGAACAGTGCCCTGGAGTCATTCCATATGGGATGTCCTGAAGCTGCCCAACAGGTCTCAATTGTCCCGCAGAAGGAATCCTTGATGGGGGCATCCCACAACTCCCAACGTGGGTAAAACTCCATGGCCTTGAGATTCCGCTCCCTTCATGAAGGGTCCGTCATGCACAGAAACTCCAACCTGAGCCAACATCTGATCCTCGCCCTGACTTCAGATGCATGAGATATTGGTTCAGATCTACAGTGGTACCTGCCGTGTCCTCGCCCTGAAACCCAAGTCTAGCTTGTGTTCTCAGACTTCCGTCCTCACACTCCTCTACACGAAGCCCTCAAGTTTAGCAATTCCGGACTGACAATGAAGCACACTGCCTGCCCTCTAGAAAACAAATTTTGCCTAATGAGCTGCCCAGACAACTTATATGAGGATAAATCTACATGGCACTCGACTGTACCCAAATTATATAGTCTAACCTGGGCACTAATGCACTGTCTGACACAACCTGAGCTCGGACCTCCTGACCAACACCCAGACAGCTGACCGCACACTGAGCACATCAGAACCGCCATGGCCTTAGGTCATCATCTCTTCCCTACCTCAGTTTTTAGGCTTCAGTACCTAGACCTTATCTCCAATCACTGCCCAGGGGTGCCTGTGATGCAGAAATCAGAAACTCTTCCTTACCCATGGCAAGAAACCTTGTGGTTGGCATGTTGTCCAACGTTCAGTGTAGGAGAAACCAGGATTCACCATGAGGCCCTGCCCATTCTTGTTTGCGAAGTGGGCATAAACACGCATTGTGACCCTCAGCGTGAGTCCTGTCCTCTAGTAAGTCCTCTCAGTGGCTCGACCATTAGATGTCATAATGGGCTTGACATGTCCCTAGGCCACAATTTTTAACCAGATTTCTGGTTGTCTGTTCGGCCCTCCCCAGGGCTCTACTCTGGAATCCCTCATTTGGTGGGATACCTGAGGTTAAAAAACAAAACATGGCAAATCAACAACAACAACAAAACGGACTTCTTCCATCCCACAGAATGACCACAAACTCTTTGGACGGGGCCAAACCCCCAGAGTGTAAGACTCGTCCATTTCCCATGAAGTCACCAGGGAATTTCACGACCATGAGTGTCACGATATCCAGAGACAAAAACTTGAGCACGAGCCTCACACTCGCCCTTTATTCATATCCTGAAGAGTTCTCCTCATGGTCTGTAGATCAATACTGCCATACCTATGACCTGAAACATAAGCCGCGTTTGTGTTTTCAGACGACTGTCCAAACAGCTCTGCCTACACACCCTACAGGCTCAGGCCCCTGGAGCCAAACCTGAGGACTGTACTTGCCCTCTCCAAGGGAATTGTATGTGCCCATTCCAATGGCCACAACCCTACTAATAGGATAAACCTGCAAACTCCCTGAGGCCATCCCAATAGTGGTGGCTTCCCCGGACAAACTCGGGCAATCTGAGCCCATCTGAGAACCTACATGCACTCAGACGCATAGACTGATGTTCCCAGAGGTAAAAAGGTACGAACAGGCCCCTAGGCACTATTCGGATTCATTGTTGTGGTATTCAGTCATCTCTCCTCAGAGGCCTGGATTTCAATACCAGCATATGGCTGTTTCCTGACTCATCCGTCATAAAAAATCTCATCTACATATGGGAAACTTGCACGTTGGAGCTGTGTCAAAGCCTCTGTTTGAAAAAACCCTTCAGGACCCCAGTGCCACCGCTTCATTCCAAGGTCTCCATAGACACAAAAACATATTAGGATCCATCCACAGGAGAGTCCATTTCAACTCAGATCCAGATTGCTCGCCCAGATCCAGCAGATATAACCTGTCTTGTTGCTAGGACACAATTGGAATGCAAGGTGGGCTACCCAGGCATCCATCCTTAGAACCCTGCTCGGAATCGTTGGCCTGGAGCCAACCAAAATGTCTCAATTGTCCTGCACAAGAATCTTTGCAGGTTGGAGCTTCTCACAACTAACATCGTGGGAAAACCCCCACGGCCTCTTGACCCCCCCGCCCCTTCATGAAGGGGCCATCAGGGACAGAAACACCAACCTGAGCGATCTTCTGATCCTCGCCCTGACTTCAGAAGCACGAGATCTCGATTCAGGTCTGTAGATTGTTCCTGCCTTGTCCTCACCCAGAAACCTAAGCCTAGCTTGTGTTCTCAGATTTCCGTCTTCAGACTACTGGCCCACAAGCCTCCAGTTTGCAAACCAGAACTATAATGCAGCACTCTGCCAGCCTTCAGGAAGAAAAACATTGCCCTGTGGGGCTACCCAGAAACTCCAAATGAGGATCAACCTGCACGCCATTCGACTGTACCCCAAATATATAGGCTGACCTGGGCACTATTGCCCTTTCTACACAGCCTGAGCCTGGACTTCCTGGCCCCACCCAGAAAGCTGGTCGAACACTGAGCACGCCGGACGAGCCATGTCCTTAGGTCGTCATCTCTTCCCAACCTCGATTCTCAAGTTTCAGAACCTAGACCTTATCTCTAATCACTGCCCAGGCTTGTAAGTGATGCAGAAATCACAACTCCTTCCCCGTGGCTAGAAACCATGTGGTTGGCATGTTTTCCAATGTTCAGTGTAGTTGAAACCAGTGTGGCCCATGAGGCCCCGCCCATGTTTATGGGCCACATTGGTCACAAACACACATTGTGACCCTCAGCCTGATCCCAGTCCTCAGGTAAGGCCTCTCAGTGGCTGGATGAAGAGACAGCATATTGAGCTTGCCATGCCCCTAGGCCCCAAATTTTACCCATAGTTCGGGTTGTCCCTTCACTTTTCCACAGGGCTCTTCTTTGGAATTCCTCTTTTGGCGGGACACCTAAGGTAACCAACCTGAAAGGAGACCTCCCATTCCACAGATTGACGAAAAAGAATTGGGATCGGGCCAATTCCACAGAGAGGAAGATTCGTCAATGGCCCATGAGGTTTCCCAGACAATCCACGGCCATCGCTGATACCGAATCTAGAGACAAAAGACTGAACAAGCACCTCAGACTCGCTCTTTCTTCATATCCTGAAGAGTTCTTCTCATGGTTTATAGATCGGGCCTGCCATACCTATGTCTCCAAACCTAAGCTGAGTTTATGTTTTCAGACTTCTGTCCTCAAAGTCCTGGGCCACACACCCTCCACGCTGCGGTCCCTGGAGCCACACATAAGGACTGTGCCTACCCAATCCATGGGAACTCTGCCCATTCCATTGTCCAAAACCGTAAAATTAGGAGAACCCTCCAAATCCCTGAGGCCATCCCAATAGTGCAGGTCTCCCGTGACAAACAAGCGCGGTCTGATAGCAGCTGAGCATCAACCTCCACTCATACCATAGATGGATGTCCCCTGAGAAGAAGATTGAACCAGACAGGACCCTGGCCATATCGGATCCATTGCTTTGGTTACAGGCATGTCTCCTCAAAAGCCTGGATTCCAATACCAGCATAGGGGTTTTCCTGAGGCAGCAATCAGAACAAATCTCGTCTCCACAAGGAAACATGTGCATCGAGCTATGTCAAAAGCTTAGGAGAATACTTCAGGGTCCTGGTGCCACGGCCCCATTCCAAGGCCCCATGGACACAAACACACATTAGGACTCATCCTCAGGAATGTCCATATCAAGTCAGCCACCCCGGTTGCTCCCGCAGAGCCATCAGATCTAAACTGGCTTGTTGCTAGGAGACAATTGGAATGCGAGGCTGGCTTCCCAGGCATCCTCCCTCGAACGGTGCTCTGGAGTCATTCCATATGGGATGTCCTGGAGCTGCCCAAAGGTCTCAATTGTCCCACAGAAGGAATTCTTGAAGGGGGCAACCCACAACTCCCACGTGGGAAAAACTCCATGGACACGAGATTCCCGCTCCCTTCATGAAGGGGCCGTCAGGCACAGACACTCCAACCTAAGCCAAAGTCTAATTCTCTCCCTGACTTGAAATGGATGAGATATTGGTTCAGATCTGCAGGGGGTACCTGCCGTGCCCTTGCCCTGAGCCCAAGTATAGCTTTTGTTCTCAGAATTCCGACCTCACTCTCTTGGCCTCAAAGCCCTCATGATTGGTAAATCCGGTCCCACAATGCAGCACATGGCCTGCTTTCTGGAAAAAAAATATTGCCTAAAGAGCTGCCAAGGCACCTTATATGAAGATAAACCTACACGGTACTCGACTTTGCCCGAATTATATAGTCTAACCTGGGCACTAATGCACTGTCTGACACAACCTGAGCCCGGACTTCCTGACCAACACCCAGACAGCTGACTGCACACTGAGCACATCAGACCTGCCATGGCCTTAGGTCGTCATCTCTTCCCTACCTCAGTTTTCAGGCCTCAGAAACTAGACTTTATCTCCAATCACTGCCCAGGGGTGAGTATGATGCAGAAATCAGAACTTCTCCTTACACATGGCAAGAAACCTTGTGGTTGGCATGTTGTCCAAAGTTCATTGTAGGAGAAACTAGCATTCACCCTGAGGTCCGCCTATTCTTGAGTGCGACGAGGGCATAAATATGCATTGTGACCCTCAGTGTGAGTCCTGTCCTCTAGTAATTCCTCTCAGAGCCTGGAACACTAGATGTCATAATGGGCTTGACATAGCCCTAGGCCCAATTTTTAACCAGATTTCTGGTTGTCCAGTCACCCCTCCCCAGAGCTCTACTCTGGAATTCCTCATTAGGTGGGACAACGGAGGTTAAAAAATGAAACAAAACAAAGCAACAACAACAAAAAAAACGACTTCTTCCATCCCACAGAATGACCCCAACCTCTTTGGAAGGGGCCAAATCCCCAGAGAGTAAGACTCGTCCATTTCCCATGAAGTCACCCGGAAATTTCACGACCATGAGTGACATGATATGCAGAGACAAAAACATGAGCAATAGCCTCACACTCGCTTTTTTTTCATATACCGAAATGTTCTCCTCATGGTCTGTAGATCAGTCCTGCCCTACCTATGACCTGAAACAGAAGTCGAGTTTGTGTTTTCAGACAACTGTCCAAACAGCCCTGGCTTACACACCCTATAGGCTCAGGCCCCTGAAGCCAAACCTGAGGACTGTTCTTGCCCTCGCAAGGGAATTGTGTGAGCCCATTCCAATGGCGACAACGCAACTAAAAGTATAAACCTTTAAATTCCCTGAGGCCATCCCATAGTGTTGGCTTCCAAGGACAAACACGGGCAATCTGAGTTCATCTGAGCACCTACCTGCACTCTGACCCATAGATAGATGTCGCCCGAGGTAAAAAGAAACCAACAGGCCCCTAGTCACTAATCGGATTCATTGCTTTGGTTTCCAGGCATCTCTCCTCAGAGGCCTGGATTTCAATACCAGAATATGGCTGTTTCTTGACTCACCCATCAGAACAAATCTCCTCTACACATGGGAAACTTGCATGGTGGAGCTGTGTCAAACCTCTGTTTAGGAGAAGCCTTCAGGGCCCTAGTGCCACCGCTTAATGCCACAGTCTCCATAGACACAAAAACATATTAGGACCCATCCACAGGAGAGTCCATTTAAACTCAGCCTCCTCGGTTGCTCCCCGAGATCCAACAGATCTAGCCTATCTTGTAGCTAGGAGAATATTGGAATGCGAGGTGGGCTACCCAGCCATCCATCCTTAGAACCCTGCTCAGAATCGTTGGCCTGGAGCCAACCAACTGGTCTCAATTGTCCCACAGTAGAATCTTTGCAGTTTGGAGCTTCTCACAACTCCCATGGTGGGAAAACCCCCACGGCCTCGAGATTCCCCCCCTTTATGAAGGGGCCATCAGGGACAGAAAGTCAAACCTGAGGCATCGTCTGATGCTCAACCTGACTTCAGGTGCACGAGATCTCGATTCAGGTCTGTAGATTGTGCCTGCCATGTCCTCACCATAAAACCTAAGCCTAGCTTGTGTTCTCAGAGTTCCGTCCTCAGACTACCGGCCCACAAGCCCTCCAGTTTGGCAATCCGGAAGTACAATGCAGCACTCTGTGGGCCCTCCAAGAGAAACATTGCCCTCTGGGGCTACCTAGAAACCCCAAATGAAGATCAACCTGCACGCCATTTGGCTGTACACCAAATATATAGGCTGATCTGGGCATCATTGCCTTCTCTGACACAGCCTGAGCTGGACCTCCTGGCCCCACCCAGACAGCTGGCCGCACACTAGGCACATTGGAACCGCCATGGCCTTAGTTCGTCATCTCTTCCCAACCTCGGTTTTCAGGCTTCAGTACCTAGACCTTATCTCTAATCACTGCCCAGGTTTGAAAATGTTGCAGAAATCAGAACTCGTTCCCTTGGCAAGAAACCTCGTGGTTGGCATGGTGTCCAACGTTCAGTGTAGTTGAAATCAGTGTGGCACATGAGACCCAGCCCATGCTTGAGGGCTACATTGGTCTCAAACACACATTGTGACCCTCAGCTTGAGCCCGGTCCTCAGGCAAGGCCTCTCAGTGGCTGCATGAAGAAACAGCATATTGGGCTTGCCATGCCCCTAGACCCCAATTTTTAACCATAGTTCGGGTTGTCCCTTCACTCTTGCCCAGGGCTCTGCTTTGGAATTCCTCTTTTGGTGGGACACCTCAGGTAACAAACCTTAAAGGAGTCCTCCCATCCCACAGATTCACGAAAAAGAATTGGGATCGGACCAGATCCACAGAGAGGAAGATTCGTCCATGGCCCAGGAGGCCTCCCCGACATTCCTCGGCCATCGCTGATACAAAATCCAGAGACAAAAGCCTGAGCAAGCGCCTCAGACTCGCTCTTTCTTCATATCCTGAAGAGTTCTTCTCCTGGTTTGTAGGTCGGGCTTGCCATACCTACGTTCCCAAACCTAAGATGAGTTTGTGTTTTTTGTTTTCTGTCCTCAAATTCCTGGGCCACATACCCTCCAGTCTGTGCCCCTGGAGCCACACATTAGTACTGTGCCTACCCAATCCATGGGAATTCTGCCCATGCCATTGTCTCAAACCGTTCAAATTAGGAGAACCCTCCATAGTCCCTGAGGCCATCTCAATGGTGTAGGTTGTCCCGGACAAACAAGGGCCGTCTGACACCAGCTGAGCATCAACCTCCACTCATACCATAGATGGATGTCCCCAGAGAAGAAGATTGAACCAGGCAGGACCCTAGGACATAATGGGATCCATAGCTTTGGTTTACAGGCATGTCTCCTCAAAAGCCTGGATTCCAATACCAGCATAGGGCTTCTCCTGAGGCACCCATCAGAACAAATCTCGTCTCCACAAAGAAACTTGTGCATGGGAGCTATGTCAAAGGCTTAGGAGAATACTTCAGGGTGCCGGTGCCACCGCCCCATTCCAAGGCCCTCAGGGACACAAACAAACATTAGGACCCATCCTCCGGAAAGTCCATTTCAACTCAGCCACCCCGGTAACACCTGCTGAGCCATCAGATCTATACTGTCTTGTTGCTAGAAGAAAATTCCATCAGATCTATACTGTCTTGTTGCTAGAAGAAAATTGGAATGCGAGGCGGGCTTCCCAGGCATTCATCCTCGAATGGTGCTCTCGAGTCATTCCATATGTGATGTCCTGGAGCTGTCCAACAGGTCTCAATTGTCCCGCAGAAGGAATCTTTGAAGGGCCATCTCACAACTCCCAACGTGGGGAAACCTCCATGGACTAGAGATTCCACTCCCTTCATGAATGGGCCGTCATGTACAGAAACTCCAACCAGAGCCAATGTCTGATCCTCGCCCTGAATTCAGATGCATGAGATATTGGTTCAGATCTGCCGAGGTACCTGCCGTGCCCTCGACCTGAAACCCAAGTCTAGATGGTGTTCTCAGACTTCCGTCCTCACACTCCTGGCCCAGAAGACCTCAAGTTTGGTAATTCCGAACCCACTGTGCAGCACTCTGCCTGCCCTCTAGAAAAAAAATATTGCCTCATGAGCTGCCCAGGCACATCATATGAGGATAAACCTACACGCCACTTGACTGTACGTAAATTATATACTCTAAGCTGTGCACTAATGCACGGTCTGACACACCTGAGCCCGGACCTCCTGACTAACACACAGACAGCTGACCACACACTGAGCACAACAGACCAGCCATGGCCCTCGGACATCATCTCTTCCATACCTCAGTTTTCAGGCTTCAGAACCTACCTTTTCTCCAATCACTGCCCAGGGGTGATGGTATGTAGAAATCAGAACTCCTCCTTACCCATGGCAAGAAACCCTGTGGTTGGCATGTTGTCCAACGTTCAGTGTAGGAGAAACCAGCATTCACCCTGAGGCCCAGCCCATTCTCAAGTGCGACGAGGGCATAAACACACCAAACTCTTTGGATGAGGCCAACCTTCTAAAGAGTAAGACTCGTCCATTTCCCATGAAGTCACCCGGAAATTTCACGACCATGAGTCACACGATATCCAGAGATAAACTTGAGCAAGAGCCTCACACTCGCCCTTTTTTCATATCCCGAAGAGTTCTTCTCATGTTCTGTAGATCAGTCCTGCCATACCTATGACCCGAAACATAAGCCGAGGTTGTGTTTTCAGACAACTATCCAAACAGCCCTGGCCTACACACCCCAAAGGCTCAGGCCCTTGGAGCCAAACCTGAGGACTGTACTTGCCCTCTCCAAGGGAATTGTGTGTACCCATTCCAATGGCCGCAATCCTACTAATAGGATAAACCTCCAAAGTTCCTGAGGCCATCCCAATAGTGGTGGCTTCCCAGGACAAACAGGAGGAATCTGAGCACATCAGAGCACCTACCCGCACTCAGACCCATAGACTGATGTCCCCAGAGGAAAAAAGGAATGAACAGACCACTAGGCACTAATCGGATCCATTGCTATGGTTTCCAGGCATGTCTCCTCAGAGGCCTGGATTTCAATACCAGCATATGGCTGTTTCTTGACTCACCCATCAGAACAAATCTCATCTACATATGGGAAACTTGCACGGTGGAGCTGTGTCAAAGTCTCTGTTTAGAAGAACCCATAAGGGACCCAGTGCCACCGCTTCATTCCAAGGTCTCCATAGACACAAAAACATATTAGGACACATCCACAGGAGAGTCAATTTCAACTCAGCCTCCTCAGTTGCTCCCCCAGATCCAGCAGATCTAACCTTTCTTGTAGCTAGGAGAAAATTGGAATGCCAGGTGTGGTACCTAGCCATCCATCCTCAGAACCATGCTTGGAATCCTTGGCCTGGCGCCAACTAACAGGTCTCAATTGTCCTGGAGAAGAATCTTTGTAGTTTGGAGCTTCTCACAACTCCCATCGTGCGAAACCCCCCATGGCCTCGTGATTCCCCCCCTTCATGAAGGGGCCATCAGGGACAGAACGTCCAACCTGAAGATCGTCTGATCCTCACCCTGACTTCAGATGCACGAGATCTCGATTCAGGTCTGTAGATTGTGCCTGCCATGTCCTCACCCATAAAAACTAAGCCTAGCTTGTGTTCTCAGACTTCAGTCCTCAGACTACTGGCCCACAAGCCCTCCAGTTTGGCAATCCAGAAGTACAATGCGGCACTCTGCCTGCTCCCTGGAAGAAGAACATTGCCCTCTGGGGCTACCCAGAAACCCCAAATGAGGATCAACCTGCACGCCATTTGGCTGTACACCAAATATATAGGCTGAAGTGGGCACAATTGCCCATTCTGACACAGCCTGAGCCTGGAACTCCTGGCCCCACCCAGACAGCTGGCCGCACACTGAGCACATCGGACCCGCCATGGCCATAGGTCGTCATCTCTACCCAACCTCGGTTTTCAGGCTTCAGAACCTTGACCTTATCTCAAATCACTGCCCAGGTTTGAAAATGTTGCAGAAATCCGAACTCGTTCCCTTGGCATGAAACCTCGTGGTTGGCATGTTGTCCAACTTTCAGTGTAGTTGAAACCAGTGTGGCACATGAGACCCAGCCCATGCTTGAGGGCCACATTGGTCTCAAACACACATTGTGACCCTCAGCCTGAGCCCGGTCCTCAGGCAAGGCCTCTCAGTGGCTGCATGAAGAAACAGCATATTGGGCTTGCCATGCCCCTAGACCCTAATTTTTAACCATATTTCGGGTTGTCCCTTCACTCTTGCCCAGGGCTCTGCTTTGGAATTCCTCTTTTGGTGGGACACCTCAGGTAACAAACCTTAAAGGAGTCCTCCCATCCCACAGATTCACAAAAAAGAATTGGGATAGGGCCAAACCCACAGAGAGGAAGATTCGTCCATGGCCCAGGAGGCCTCCCCGACATTCAACGGCCATCGCTGATACAAAATCCAGAGACAAAAGCCTAACCAAGCGCCTCAGACTCGCTCTTTCTTCATATCCTGAAGAGTTCTTCTCATGATTTGTAGTTCGGCCGTGCCATACCTATGTTCCCAAACCTAAGCTGAGTTTGTGTTTTTTGAGTTCTGTCCTCAAAGTCCTGGGCCACACACCCTCCAGGCTGGGCCCCTGGAACCACACATTAGGACTGGGCCTAACCAATCCATGGGAATTCTGCCCATTCCATTATCCAAAACCGTACAAATTAGGAGAAACCTCCAAATTCCCTGAGGCCATACCAATGGTGTAGGTTGTCCGGGACAAAAAAAGGGCCGTCTGACACCAGCTGAGCATCTACCTCCACTCATACCATAGATGGATGTCCCCAGAGAAGAAGATTGACCAGACAGGACCCCAGGCCATAATGGGATCCATAGCTTTGGTTTACAGGCATGTCTCCTCAAAAGCCTGGTTTCCAATACCAGCTGAGGGCTTCTCCTGAGGCACCCATCAGAACAAATCTCGTCTACACATGGGAAACTTGCATGTTGGAGCTCTCTCAAAGCCTCTGGTTAGAAGGACATTTCAGGTTCCCGGTGCCAGCGCCTCATTCCAAGGTCTCCATGGAGACACACCCACATTAGGACCCATCCACAGGAGAGTCCATTTCAACTCAGCCCCCTCAGTTGCTCCCCCTGATCCAGCACATCTAACCCGTCTTGTCGCTAGGAGATGATTGGAATGAGAGGCAGGCTTCCCAGACATCCATACTTAGAACCATTCTCAGAATTATGCTGTATGGGAAGTCCTGGAGCCAACCAACAGGTCTCAATAGTCCCTCAGAAGAATCTTTACTGTTTGGAGCATCTCACAACTCCCATCGTGGGCAAACCTCCATGGCCTCGTGATTTCGCCCCCTGTGCTTCATGAAGGGGCCATCAGGGACAGAAGCTCCAACCTGAGCGATCGTCTGATCCTCGCCCTGACTTCAGATGCAGGACATCTTGATTCAACTCTGTAGAGTGTGTCTGCCGTGCCCTTGCCCAGAAACGTAAGTCTAATTTGTGTTCTCAACTTCCATCCTCACATTCCTGGCCCACAAGCCCTCCAGTTTGGCAATTCCAGAACTACAAGGCAGCACTCTGCCTGCTTTCCGGAAGAAAAACATTGCCCTCTGGGGCTACCCAGATTCCCCAAATGAGGATCAACCTGCATGCCACTTGACTGGACCCCAATTATACAGGCTGCCCTGGGCACTACTGCCCTTTCTGGCACAGCCTGAGACTGAACCTCCTGGCTCGCACCCACCCAGCTAGCCACACACTGAGCACATCAGACCCGCCATGGCCTTAGGTCATCATCTCTTTCCAACCTTGGTTTTCAGGCTTCAGAACCTAAACCTTATCTCCAGTCACCACCCAGGGTTGAACATGATGCAGGAATCAGAACTCCTTCCCCATGGCAAGAAACCTTGTGGTTGGCATGTTGTCCAACGTAAAATGTAGTTGAAACCAGTGTGGTCCATGAGGCCCTGCAGATGCTTGAGGACCAAGTTATTCACAAACATGCATTCTGACCCTCAACGTGAGCCCAGTTCTCAAGTAAGGCCTCTCAGTGGCTGGACCAAAAGACAGCATATTGGGCTTGTCATGCCCCTAGGCCCCAATTTTTAACCAGATTTCTGGTTGTCCAGTCTCCCCTCCCCAGGGCTCGGCTTTGGAATCCCTCTTTTGGTGGGACACCTGAGGTAACAAAACTGAAAGGACTCCTCCCATCCCACAGTTTGACCCAAAACAATTGGAATCGGGCCAAATCCACAGAGCGGAAGACTCGTCCATGGCCCATGAGGCCTCCCTGACATTCCACGCCCATCGTTGACACAAAATCCAGAAACAAAAGCCTGAACAAGTGCCTCACAATCTCTCTTTCTTCATATCTGGAAGAATTCTCCTCACGGTCTGTAGATCGGGCCTGCCATACCTACGTCCCTAAACCTAAACTGAGTTTGTGTTTTAGACTTCTGTCTCCACAGTCCTGAGGCACACACCCTGCAGGCTGGGGCCCCTGGAGCCACATCAAAACTGTGCCTTCCCTCTCCACGGGAATTCTGCCCATTCCATTGTCCATAATCATAAAATTAGGAGAAACCTCCAAAGTCCCCAAGGCCTTCACAATAGTGTAGGCCGCCTGGGACAAACAAGGGCCATCTGACACCAGCTGAGCATCTAACTCCACTAATACCTTAGATGGATGTACACAGAGAAGAAGATTAAACCGGACAGGCCCCTAGGCTCTAAACGGAGCCATTGCTTTGGTTTCCAGTTATCTCTCTTCAGAGGCCTATATTCCAATAACAGTATATGGGGGTTTCCTGAGGCACCAATCAGAACAAATCTCGTCTCCACATGGGAAACTTGTCCTTTGGAGATGTCTCAAAACCTCCGGTTAGGAGAATCCTTCAGGGCCCATGCACCAACGCCCCATTCCAAGGTCTCCATGGACACAAACCCACATTAGCATCCATCCTCAGGAGAGTCCATTTCAACTCAGCCCCCTTGGTTGCTCTGACAGAGCCAGCATATCAAACCTGTCTATTTGCTAGGAGACAACTGCAATGTGAGGCGGGCTTCCCATGCATCCATCCTAAGATCCCTGCTCTGGTGTCATTCTGTATGGTATGTACTGGAGTGATACAAAAGGTCTCAATTGTTGATCAGAAGGAATCCTTGTTGTTTGGAGCATCTCACAACTCCCATCGTGGGTAAACATCCATGGACTGGAGATGCTGTCCCCTTCATAAAGTGGCCAGAATGGACAGAAATTCAAACCTAAGCCTAGGTTTGAACCTCGCCCTGACTTCAGATTCATGATATCCCGATTCAGATCTGCAGAGGGTGCCTGCCGTGCCCTCGCCCAGAACCTACGCCTAACATGTGTTCTCAGACTTCCGTCCTCACACTCCCCGACCACAAGGCATCCACTTTGGAAATTCCGGAGCCACAATGCAGCACTCTGCCTGTCCTCCAGAAGAAAAACATTGCCCTTGGGGCTACCCAGAAATTTCAAATAAAGATCAACCTGCACGGCACTCAGTTGTACCCCAATTATACAATCTACCCTGGGCACTAAGGCCCTGTCTGACACAGCCCAAGCTTGGACCTCCCGACCAACACCCAGACAGCTGGCTCCACGCTGAGCATATCGGACCCGACATGGCCTTAGGTTGTCATCTCTTCCCAACCTCGGTTTTCAGACTTCACAACCTGGACCTTATGTCCAATCACTACCCAGGGGTGAATGACATGCAGAAATCAGAATTAATACTTCCCCATGGCAAGAACTCATGTGGTTGACATCTTGACTATCATTCAGTGTAGGAGAAACAAGCATGCACCATGAGTCCCCACCCATGCTTGAGTACCACGAGGGCATAAACACGCATTGTGACCCTCAGCATGAGTTCTGTCCTCAATGAAGGCCTCTCAGTGGCTGGACCATTAGAAGGCATATTGGGCTTGCCATGCCCCTAGGCCCGTATTTTTAGTTAGATTTCTTGTTGTCCAGGGCTCTGCTCTGGAATCCCTCTTTTGGTGGGACACCTTAGTTAACAAAACTGAATCCCACAGATTAACCCAAAACAATTGGGATCTGGCCAAATCCACAGAGAGAAACACTCTTCCATGGCCCATGAGGACTCCTCGACATTCCATGGCCATCATTGACACAAAATCCAGGGGCAAAAGCCTGACAAGTGTCACACTTTCACCCTTTATTCAGATCCCAAAAAGTTCTCCTCATAGTCTGTAAATCGGGCCTGCCATACCTACGTCCCCAAACCTAAGCTGAGTTTGTGTTTTAAGACATCTGTCCCCACAGTCCTTGCCCACACACCCTCAAGGCTGGGCTCTTGGAGCCACACATGAGGTCTGTGCCTGCCCACTCCACAGGAATTCTGCCCATGCCATTGTCCATAATCATACAATTTAGGAGAAACCTCCAAAGTCCCCGAGGCCATCCCTATAGTGTAGGCTGCCCGGACAAACAGGAGCGGTCTGACACCAGCTGAGCAACTACCTCCATTTCATAAAATAGACAGATGTCGACAGAGAAGAAGATTGAACCAGAGAGGCTCCTAGGACCTAATTGGATGCATTGCTGTGGTTTCTATGTATCTGTCCTCAGAAGCCTGGTTCTAATACCAGCATATGTGGGTTTCCTGAGGCACCAATTAGAACAAATCTTGTCTCCACATGGAAAACTTGCTCTTTCGAGTTGTTTCAAAATCTCCGGTTAGAATCCTTTAGAGCCCTGGGGCCACCACCCCATTCCAACGTACTCATGGACACAAACACACATTAAGACCCATCTTCAGGAGAGACCATTTCAACTCAGCTCCCACGATTGCTCCTGCATAGCCATCAGATCGTACCTGTCTTGTGGCAGGGAGACAATTGGTGTAAGAGGCAGTCTGCTCAGGCATCCATCCTTAGAACCCGGCTCTGGAGTCATTCCATATGGGATGTCCTGGAGCCATCCAACAGTTCTCAATTTTCCCGCAGAAGGAATCCTTGCAGTTTGGAGCATCCCACAACTCCCAACGTGGGAAAACCTCCATGGCCTCGAGATTCCACCCCTTTGATGAAGGGGCCATCATGGACAGAAACTCCAACCTGCGCCTAAGTCTGATCCTCGTCCTGACTTCAGATGAATGAGATTTTGATTCGGATCTGCAGAGGGTGCCTGCCGTGCCCTCGCCCTGAAACTTAAGTCTAGCTTATGATCTCAGACTTACGTCCTCACACTCCTGGTCCCGACGCCCTTAAGTTTGGCAATTCTGGACCCACAATGCTGCACTCTGCGTGCCCCAGTGAGATTCCCTGACACAATAAATGAGGATGAACCTACATGGAACTCAACTGTACCCAAATTATACATTCTAACCTGGGCACTAATGCACTGTCTGACACAGCCTGAATCCATACCTCCTGAACAACACCCAGAAAGCTGACCGCACACTGAGCACATCGGACCCTCCATGACCTTAGGTTATCATCTCATCCCAACCTCGATTTTCTGGATTCAGAACTTAGATCTTATCTCCAGTCACTGCCCAGGGGTGAACATGATGCAGAAATCAGAATTCCTCCTTCCCCATGGAAAGAAACCTTGTGGTTCGTATGTTGTCCAAAGTTCAGTGTAGGAGAATCAAGCATGGCCCATGAGTCCCCGCCCATGCTTGATGCCTACATTGGGCACAAACATGCATTGTGACCCTCAGTGTGAGCACTGTACTCAAGTAAGACCTCTCAGTGGCTGGACCAAGGTACCCCATATGGGGATTGCCATGCCCTTAGGCCCCCAATCTTATACAGAGTTCGGGTTGTCCAGTCGCCCCTTCCCAGGGTTCTGCTCTGGAATCCCTCTTTAGTGGCACACCTGAGGTAAAAAAACAAAACAAAACAAAACAAAAAAACCCAGAATGGACTCCTCCCATCCCACGGAATGACCCCAAAATATTGGGATCATATAAATCCCCATAGAGGAACTCTCACCCATGGTCCATGAGGACGCCCCTACATTGCACGACCATCAGTGACACAAAATCCAGAGTCAGAAGCCTGAGCAAGTGCCTCACACTCACTCTTTGTTCATATCCTGAAGAGTTCTGCTCAAGGTCTGTAGATCGGGCCTCCCATACCTATGTCCCCAAACCTAAGACGAGTTTCTGTTTTCAGACTTCTGTCCCCACAGCTCTGACCCACACACCCTCCATGCTTGAACCCCTAGAGCCACACCTCAGGATTGTGCCTTCCCTCCCCAAAGGAATTCTGCCCATTTCATTGGCCACAAACTTGCAAATTAGGAGAAACCTCCAAAGTCAAAGTGGCCATCCCAATAGTGTAGACTGCCCAGGACAAATAGGGGCAATCTGACACCAGCTGAGGAACTACCTCCACTCAATCCCATAGACAGATGAACCGAGAGAAGAAGATTAAACCAGACAGGCCCCAGGCCCTAATCAGATCCATTGCCTTGGTTTCCAGGCATCTCTCCTCAGAGTTCTGGTTTCCAATACCAGCATATTGGGGGTTACTGAAGCACCAATGAGAACAAATCTTGTTTCCCCATGGGAAAAATGCTTCTTGGAGCTGTGTCAAAACCTCTGGTTAGGAGCATCCTTCAGAGCCCTGGTGCCACTGCCCCATTCCAAGGTCTCCATGGACACAATCCCACATTATGACCGATCCTCAGGAGAATGCATTTCAACTCAGCCCCCTCGGCTGCTACATCATAGGCAGCAATCAAACGTGCCGTTTCGCTAGGAGACAATTGGAATTCAAGGCCGGATGCCCAGGCATCCATCCTTAGAACCCTGCTCTGCAATTGTTCCATATGGGATGCCCTGGAGCCATCCAACAGGTTTCAACTGACCCGCAGAAAATCCTTGTGGTTTGGAGCATCTCACTACTGCCATCATGGGAAAACACCAATGGCGGTGTGATGACCCCCCTTCATGAAGGGGCCATCATGGACAGAAACTCCAACCTGAGCCAACATATGAACCTCGCCCTGACCTCAGATGCATGAAATCTCAATTCAGCTCTGCAGAGTGTGCCTGCCATGTCCTCGCCCTGAAACCAAAGCAAAGCTTCAGTTCTCAGACTTACATCCTTGCATTCCTGGCCCCAAGGACTCCAGTTTGGCAGTTCCGGAGCCAGAATGCAGCACTCTGCCTGCCCTCCAGAAGAAAGACTTTGCCCTATGGGGCTACGGAGAAACCCCAAATAATTATCTTCTGCATGCCACTCAACTGTACCCCAATTATACAGCGTATCTGGGCACGAATACCCTGTCTGGCACAGCCTGAGTGCAGACCTCCTGAACGACACCTAGAAAGCTGGCCCCAAACTGAACACATCGGACCCGCCATGGCCTTAGGTCGTCATCTCTTCCAAACCTCGGTTTTCAGGCTTCAGAACCTAGACCTTATCTCCAATTAGTGCCCAGAGGTGAACGTGATGCAGAAATCAAAACTCCTCCTTCCCCATGGCAAGAAACCCTGAGGTTGGCATGTCCAAGGTTCAGTGTAGGAGAAACCTGCAAGCTCAATGAAGTCCCGCCCAATATTGAGGACCACCTTGGGCACAAACACACATTGTGACCCTCAGCATGAGTCCACTATTCAAGTAACGTCTCTCAGTGGCTGGACCAAGAATCTGCATATGGGCTTGCCATGCCCATAGGACCCCAGGCCTAACCAGAGGGTGGGTATTCCAGTTGTATGTACCCAGTGCTCTGCTCTAGAATCCCTCTATTGTGGGAACACATGAGGCAGAAAACAGGACTCCTCCCTTCCCACAAAATGACCCCAATCTCTTGGGAGCCGGACAAATCACCAGAGAGGGAGACTTCCATGGCTCATGAGACCATGCTTACATTAAATGACCATCATGAATACAACATCCAGAGACATAAGCCTGAACGACCGCCTCTCACTCGCCTTACTTTCTAATCACAATGAGCTCCCCTCACGGACTGTAGATCACTCCTGCCATAACCTCAGCCCCAAACCTCAGCCGAGTTTGTGTTTTTGGATGTCTGTCCCTGGCCCACACGGCCCTGGCCCACACAGCCGCCAGGCTGGGGCCTCTGGAGCCACACCACAGGACTGTCCTGCTCTCTCCAAGGAGACTATGCCCATTCCATTGCCCATAACCCCACAGAATAGGAGAAACCTCAAGGCCCCCGAGGACATCCCACTACTATAAGCCTCTCTGGACAAAGGCATCCTGACACTAGCTGAGCAACTACCTCCATGCAGAAACACAGACAGATGTCGGCAGAGACAGTAGATTGAACCAGACAGGCCCCTGGGCCCTAATCTGAACTCTTGCTTTGGTTTCCAGGTGTCACTCCTCAGAGGCCTGGGTTTGAAGACCAGCATCTGGGGCTTTCCTGAGACACCAAACAGAACAACTATCGTCTCCACATGGGAAGCTTCATTGTTGGAGTTGTGTCAAACCCTTCGGTTTGGAGAAACCTGCAGGGTCCCTGAGCCACCGCGACATTCCAAGGTCTCCATGGCCACCAAACCACAGTATGACTCATCCTCAGGAGAGTCCATTTCAACTCAGCCCTCTGAGAAACCCGCCCAAGAGCCTGCAGATTGAGCCTGCCTTGCCCCAAGCAGCCAGTGGGAATGTGAGGTGGCATTTGCAGACATTCATGCTTAGACCCCTTCTCTCGAGTCTTTCTGTAGGGGTCATCCTAGAACCATCTCATAGTACTCGACTGTCCTACAGAGGAAACCTTGATGTTTGGGGCAGCTCATAACTCCCAGCGTTGGGAAACCTCCCTGGCCTCATGACGCCCCCACCCCCTTCAGGAAGGGGCCATAATGGACACAAACTCCAACCTGAGGCAACGTCTGATACTCGCCCTGACCTCAGATGCAGGAGATCTTGATTCAGTCTCTGCAGAGTGGGCCTGCCATGCCCCAAACCTAATGCTAGCTTGTGTTTTCAGACTTCCCTCTTCACACTCCTGGCAAACAAGCCCTCCAGACTGGGAATTCCAGAACCACAACACAGTTTTCTGCCTGCCCACCAGAAGAAAAACGTTGCCCTATGGGGCTCTCCAGAAACCACAAATGAGAACCAACCTGCTCTGGCCTCGACCGCACCCTAACTGGAAAAGCTACCCTGGTCAGTAATGCTCTGTCTGACACAGCCTGACGTCCCGACAGACAAGGAAACAGCTGGCTGCACACTAAGCACATCAGACAGGCCATGGCCTTATGCCGTCATCTCTTCCCAACCTGGGTTTTCAGACATCTGACCCTAGATATTATATCAAATCCTGGCAAACGTGGGTAACTGAAGCACAAATCAGATCTTCTCCTTCCCCATGGCTGGAAAGCTTGCTGTTGGCATGGAGTCATACCTTCAGTGTAGGAGAAACCTTCATGGCCCCTGAGGCCAAGCCTAAACTTGAGTGCCTCCTTGGGTACAAGCTCGCATTGGGACCATCAGCATGGGCCCCATGTCGAAGTAAGGTCTCTCAGGGCCTGGACTAAGAGCCCGCATATGGGGCTTGCCAAGCCCCTATGATCCCAATCTTCACAAGAGCTCGAGTATTCCATTTGCTCGAACCCAGGACTGTGATCTGGAGTCCCTCTCCTGGAAGAACACCTGAGCCAGACAGCAGGACTCCACCCTTCCCACAAAATGTCCCCAAAATCTTAAGAGCTGGACCAACTCCTCAGAGAGGGAGACTCTTCCATAGCCCCTGAGGTCACCCCTACATTCCACGGCTATGGGAGACAAAACATCCAAAGACAAAAGCTTGCGTGACTGCCTCCCATTTGCCCTTCTTTCATAAGCTGAGGATCTCCTCTCACGGTCTGTGGGTCCATCCTGCAATGCTCTCGGCTCTGCACCCAAGCCGAGTTTGTGTTTTCAGACTTCTGTGCCCACAGCCCGGACCCACACACCCTCCAGGCTAGGGCCTATGGAGACACACTGAAGGACTGTGCCAGTCCTCTCCAAGAAAACTGTACTCAATCCATTGGCCACAACCCTAGAGATTAGGAGAATCCAATAAGGTCTCCAAGGCCATGCCTCGGCCATGGACTAAGAGGGGCACTCTGACACCAGCTGAGCAACTATCTCCACTTAGATACTCAGACAGTGTCCCCAGAGACAGAAGATTGAAACGGACAGGCATCTAGGCTCTAATCTGAACCCTAGCTTTGGTTTCCAGGTGTCTCTACACAGAGAACTGGTTTGAAGACCAGTATCTGGGGCTTTTCTGAGGCACCAAAGAGAACCTGTCTCATCTCCTCATAGGGATCTCTTTTTAATTGGAGCAATATTACACCCTTCGGTTAGGCGAATACTTCATGGCCCCTGAGCTGCCAACATATTCCAAGGTCTCCATGCACACAAACCCACATTATGACCCATCCGCAGGAGAGTCCATTTCAATTCAGCCCCCTAGTTAGCTCGCCCCAGAGCCAGTAGTTCAAACATGTCTTGTCACAAAGAGCCAATGGGAATGTGAGGTATGCTGTACAGGCATCCATCCTTCGAATCCTGCTCTCCAGTCTTTCCGTATGGGACATCCTGGAGCCATTCAACAGGACTCGACTGTCCAGCAGATGGAAAGCTTGTGGTATGGGTCAACGCACAAACTAGAGTTTGTGCTGGTGTCTAAGGTGCTGTGCAGGATTCTCCAATCTTGAGGGTTTGGCACAGGTCGAAGGGCATGGTTTCCTACTGGGGACAGGAGATATTCTATTGTGTGGCTCAGGGACCACATGTTGTATCCTAAGTTGGTATTTCAGAACAGGACCCTGAGGACAGATGCCTGAAAACCTAATCTAGTGTTCCAATGACGTCCTAGGAGCATGTCAGGTACAATCTTCTGACCCAGGAACATTGAAATGGCTGTCTGCTTGGATGTAGGTGATCAGGGCGTTTCAGACTGGCATTTGTGTCCAGTGCTGCCGACAATATTGGGTTGGGCTCAGGGCTCTTGCATGTTTCTCCTAAACTGGAAGGTTTGGGCAGGTTTGACGGGCACAGTTTCCTTGGGGATGGCAGGCCTAGTCATGTGTTGTGGATCCAGAGACCCTGTCCTGGAGGGCATATGAGCCATGGTTTTGGGAGAGAAGTCTGCAAACACAAATGTGGGTTATGGTTAGTGGAAAGGTGATCACAGGCCCAATGAGTAGACCTGGAGTGCAGCTTGTCAGGAGTTGTAATTAGGGTGACTGGAAGGCAGTAGCACAGTCTTTTCTCTCTATATTGTGTGTCCAGGATGGCCTCGGAATGCAGGTATAGTCTCATGGGTCCATGGGAAACTTTTCCTCTCTATGGATCTGTGCAGCTCATAGTTTGGTGGCTTTTTTGGGGAAGGGAAGAGTGTTGTTTTCCATCTTATGGGTGCCCCAAAACAGGGATTCCAGATACAGGCTCTTTTTCTGGGCATCTGGGACTTCCCACCAAGGGTTAGGATTTGCACCTAGGGGTGTATGAGGCCTGCAATGCGGGATCATGATGGTGCAACTGAGAGGGATTGTTTGAAAGCTTGCTCAGGCTGAGTCTCACAATGCCTGTTTGCTCCCATGGCGGCCCTCAAGAGTGGGAGTGGTCTCATTGGTCATATATCTGGCTCCCTCTTAGAGAGTTGGACACCCAACCCAACAGCCAAATGTCCTGCCATGAGGAAGGATGAGTTCTCTTCTGTCAGGTTCCTCTGTGCTTCAGGTTGCCCCATGGCAGGGTTTCCAGCAAGGTCTCCAGATAGGTGCCTGAATACCAAGGATGGGTGGAGATGACGTACTTGGGCCATAGCAATCCCAAATGCTAGATATGAGGCCTAAAACTCGGTCGGGGCTCAGGCTCTGTCAGACACAGCGCTAGTGGCCATGGCAGCCTTTATATCAGAGTAGATTCGAGGGCGGAGCAGATTGATCCTCATGTGGAGTTTCTTGGGAAGATTCCCAGGCATTTGTTCATTCAATAGGGAAGGCAGAATGCTGTGTTGTGGCTCCAGGTTTCCCAATCACGAGAGCTTGGGGACCAGTCAGTTTTGGGTGGAATTGTAAACAAAAGCTATGGTTCAATTCAGTGCCAAGCAGAAGGCAGTTCCAATTTGTAGCAGTTTACTCGAGACATCCAGCACTGGAATAAGGGTGGATGTCAGATGCTTGCTCACACTAGAGTTTTTGTCTATGATGACCGACAAGTGGAGGGGTGGTATAAAGAGGCCATGGAGGAGTTCACATGCTGAGGCCTGTGAACTGCTGCAAAAAGTAACATTTCTTTGTACAGAGTAGGTGAAGTCTGGTTTGTTTACTCTAGGTTTCCCCATGTGGAAAGTTTGTGAAGAAGAGCTCTCCGGCATGGATGCCAGGAAAGCACACCTCCATTGACAATTGCAGCTGAGGAACATGGCAGATTCGTTCTGGTGGCTCTGGGACAAAGTGCCAAGGCCTTGAGTTGACATGGGATCTCTTGCAGATGGGTCACAATGCTTGTTTGTTACCAGGGAGAACTTAGAATGTGCTGGTTGCTAAGGTGCCATGCAGGATTCTCCTACCCTGAGAG